>NC_138779.1:129643808-129748808 GCF_965119305.1 Pelophylax lessonae
AGATCTATATGTGATAATGAGAGAGACATCCCAGTGGATGGAGACAGAGATCTATATGTGATAATGAGAGAGACATCCCAGTGGATGGAGGCAGAGATCTATATGTGATAATGAGAGAGTCATCCCAGTGGACGGAGGCAGAGATATATATGTGATAATGAGAGAGTCATCCCAGTGGATGGAGGCAGAGATCTATATGTGATAATGAGAGAGTCATCCCAGTGGATGGAGACAGAGATCTATATGTGATAAGGAGAGAGTCATCCCAGTGGATGGAGACAGAGATCTATATGTGATAATGAGAGAGTCATCCCAGTGGATGGAGACAGAGATCTATATGTGATAAGGAGAGAGACATCCCAGTGGATGGAGACAGAGATCTATATGTGATAATGAGAGTCATCCCAGTGGATGGAGGCAGAGATCTATATGTGATAATGAGAGAGTCATCCCAGTGGATGGAGACAGAGATCTATATGTGATAATGAGAGAGACATCCCAGTGGATGGAGACAGAGATCTATATGTGATAATGAGAGAGACATCCCAGTGGATGGAGACAGAGATCTATATGTGATAATGAGAGTCATCCCAGTGTATGGAGACAGAGATCTATATGTGATAATGAGAGAGACATCCCAGTGGATGGAGACAGAGATCTATATGTGATAATGAGAGAGACATCCCAGTGGATGGAGACAGAGATCTATATGTGATAATGAGAGAGTCATCCCAGTGGACGGAGGCAGAGATATATATGTGATAATGAGAGAGTCATCCCAGTGGATGGAGGCAGAGATCTATATGTGATAATGAGAGAGTCATCCCAGTGGATGGAGACAGAGATCTATATGTGATAAGGAGAGAGTCATCCCAGTGGATGGAGACAGAGATCTATATGTGATAAGGAGAGAGACATCCCAGTGGATGGAGACAGAGATCTATATGTGATAATGAGAGTCATCCCAGTGTATGGAGACAGAGATCTATATGTGATAATGAGAGAGACATCCCAGTGGATGGAGACAGAGATCTATATGTGATAATGAGAGAAACATCCCAGTGGATGGAGGCAGAGATCTATATGTGATAATGAGAGAGTCATCCCAGTGGACGGAGGCAGAGATATATATGTGATAATGAGAGAGTCATCCCAGTGGATGGAGGCAGAGATCTATATGTGATAATGAGAGAGTCATCCCAGTGGATGGAGACAGAGATCTATATGTGATAAGGAGAGAGTCATCCCAGTGGATGGAGACAGAGATCTATATGTGATAAGGAGAGAGACATCCCAGTGGATGGAGACAGAGATCTATATGTGATAATGAGAGTCATCCCAGTGGATCGAGGCAGAGATCTATATGTGATAATGAGAGTCATCCCAGTGGATGGAGACAGAGATCTATATGTGATAATGAGAGAGACATCCCAGTGGATGGAGACAGAGATCTATATGTGATAATGAGAGAGACATCCCAGTGGATGGAGACAGAGATCTATATGTGATAATGAGAGTCATCCCAGTGTATGGAGACAGAGATCTATATGTGATAATGAGAGAGACATCCCAGTGTATGGAGACAGAGATCTATATGTGATAATGAGAGAGACATCCCAGTGGATGGAGGCAGAGATCTATATGTGATAATGAGAGAGTCATCCCAGTGGACGGAGGCAGAGATATATATGTGATAATGAGAGAGTCATCCCAGTGGATGGAGGCAGAGATCTATATGTGATAATGAGAGAGACATCCCAGTGGATGGAGACAGAGATCTATATGTGATAATGAGAGAGACATCCCAGTGGATGGAGGCAGAGATCTATATGTGATAATGAGAGAGTCATCCCAGTGGACGGAGGCAGAGATCTATATGTGATAAGGAGAGAGACATCCCAGTGGATGGAGACAGAGATCTATATGTGATAATGAGAGTCATCCCAGTGGATGGAGGCAGAGATCTATATGTGATAATGAGAATCATCCCAGTGGATGGAGACAGAGATCTATATGTGATAATGAGAGAGACATCCCAGTGGATGGAGACAGAGATCTATATGTGATAATGAGAGTCATCCCAGTGGATGGAGGCAGAGATCTATATGTGATAATGAGAGAGACATCCCAGTGGATGGAGACAGAGATCTATATGTGATAATGAGAGTCATCCCAGTGTATGGAGACAGAGATCTATATGTGATAATGAGAGAGACATCCCAGTGTATGGAGACAGAGATCTATATGTGATAATGAGAGAGACATCCCAGTGGATGGAGGCAGAGATCTATATTTGATAATGAGAGAGTCATCCCAGTGGACGGAGGCAGAGATATATATGTGATAATGAGAGAGTCATCCCAGTGGATGGAGGCAGAGATCTATATGTGATAATGAGAGAGTCATCCCAGTGGATGGAGGCAGAGATCTATATGTGATAATGAGAGAGACATCCCAGTGGATGGAGACAGAGATCTATATGTGATAATGAGAGAGACATCCCAGTGGATGGAGGCAGAGATCTATATGTGATAATGAGAGAGTCATCCCAGTGGACGGAGGCAGAGATATATATGTGATAATGAGAGAGTCATCCCAGTGGATGGAGGCAGAGATCTATATGTAATAATGAGAGAGTCATCCCAGTGGATGGAGACAGAGATCTATATGTGATAAGGAGAGAGTCATCCCAGTGGATGGAGACAGAGATCTATATGTGATAATGAGAGAGTCATCCCAGTGGATGGAGACAGAGATCTATATGTGATAAGGAGAGAGACATCCCAGTGGATGGAGACAGAGATCTATATGTGATAATGAGAGTCATCCCAGTGGATGGAGGCAGAGATCTATATGTGATAATGAGAGTCATCCCAGTGGATGGAGACAGAGATCTATATGTGATAATGAGAGAGACATCCCAGTGGATGGAGACAGAGATCTATATGTGATAATGAGAGAGACATCCCAGTGGATGGAGACAGAGATCTATATGTGATAATGAGAGTCATCCCAGTGTATGGAGACAGAGATCTATATGTGATAATGAGAGAGTCATCCCAGTGGATGGAGGCAGAGATCTATATGTGATAATGAGAGAGTCATCCCAGTGGATGGAGACAGAGATCTATATGTGATAAGGAGAGAGTCATCCCAGTGGATGGAGACAGAGATCTATATGTGATAATGAGAGAGTCATCCCAGTGGATGGAGACAGAGATCTATATGTGATAAGGAGAGAGACATCCCAGTGGATGGAGACAGAGATCTATATGTGATAATGAGAGTCATCCCAGTGGATCGAGGCAGAGATCTATATGTGATAATGAGAGTCATCCCAGTGGATGGAGACAGAGATCTATATGTGATAATGAGAGAGACATCCCAGTGGATGGAGACAGAGATCTATATGTGATAATGAGAGAGACATCCCAGTGGATGGAGACAGAGATCTATATGTGATAATGAGAGTCATCCCAGTGTATGGAGACAGAGATCTATATGTGATAATGAGAGAGACATCCCAGTGTATGGAGACAGAGATCTATATGTGATAATGAGAGAGACATCCCAGTGGATGGAGGCAGAGATCTATATGTGATAATGAGAGAGTCATCCCAGTGGACGGAGGCAGAGATATATATGTGATAATGAGAGAGTCATCCCAGTGGATGGAGGCAGAGATCTATATGTGATAATGAGAGAGACATCCCAGTGGATGGAGACAGAGATCTATATGTGATAATGAGAGAGACATCCCAGTGGATGGAGGCAGAGATCTATATGTGATAATGAGAGAGTCATCCCAGTGGACGGAGGCAGAGATCTATATGTGATAAGGAGAGAGACATCCCAGTGGATGGAGACAGAGATCTATATGTGATAATGAGAGTCATCCCAGTGGATGGAGGCAGAGATCTATATGTGATAATGAGAATCATCCCAGTGGATGGAGACAGAGATCTATATGTGATAATGAGAGAGACATCCCAGTGGATGGAGACAGAGATCTATATGTGATAATGAGAGTCATCCCAGTGGATGGAGGCAGAGATCTATATGTGATAATGAGAGAGACATCCCAGTGGATGGAGACAGAGATCTATATGTGATAATGAGAGTCATCCCAGTGTATGGAGACAGAGATCTATATGTGATAATGAGAGAGACATCCCAGTGTATGGAGACAGAGATCTATATGTGATAATGAGAGAGACATCCCAGTGGATGGAGGCAGAGATCTATATGTGATAATGAGAGAGTCATCCCAGTGGACGGAGGCAGAGATATATGTGATAATGAGAGAGTCATCCAGTGGATGGAGGTCTATATGTGATAATGAGAGAGTCATCCAGTGGATGGAGGCAGAGATCTATATGTGATAATGAGAGAGACATCCCAGGAGTGGAGGAGACATGGTATTGAGGTCTATAGTGGGTGATAATGAGAGAGATAATCCGTTGGATGGGGATGAGCAGAGATCTATATGTGATAATGAGAGAGTCATCCCAGTGGACGGAGGCAGAGATATATTGATATGAGTAATGAGATGATGTCATCCAGGTGGATGAGAGCTATGTGATTCTGAGAATGTGGATAATATGTGAGGAGGTTCTATCCCTGTGGTATGGAGACAGAGGATGCATATATGTGATATGTGAATGAGAGAGTCATCCAGTGGATGGAGACAGAGATTCTATATGTGATAATGAGAGAGTCATCCCAGTGGATGGAGACAGAGATCTATATGTGATAAGGGGTGGAGTATCGGAGTGAGATGTAGATGTGATAATGAGGGTGATTGAGTGGTTGATTAAGTGGATAGGAGAGCTTCCCAGTGGATGAGACAGAGATCTATATGTGATAATGAGAGTCATCCCAGTGGATGGAGGCAGAGATCTATATGTGATAATGAGAGTCATCCCAGTGGATGGAGACAGAGATCTATATGTGATAATGAGAGAGACATCCCAGTGGATGGAGACAGAGATCTATATGTGATAATGAGAGAGACATCCCAGTGGATGGAGACAGAGATCTATATGTGATAATGAGAGTCATCCCAGTGTATGGAGACAGAGATCTATATGTGATAATGAGAGAGACATCCCAGTGTATGGAGACAGAGATCTATATGTGATAATGAGAGAGACATCCCAGTGGATGGAGGCAGAGATCTATATGTGATAATGAGAGAGTCATCCCAGTGGACGGAGGCAGAGATATATATGTGATAATGAGAGAGTCATCCCAGTGGATGGAGGCAGAGATCTATATGTGATAATGAGAGAGTCATCCCAGTGGATGGAGGCAGAGATCTATATGTGATAATGAGAGAGACATCCCAGTGGATGGAGACAGAGATCTATATGTGATAATGAGAGAGACATCCCAGTGGATGGAGGCAGAGATCTATATGTGATAATGAGAGAGTCATCCCAGTGGACGGAGGCAGAGATATATATGTGATAATGAGAGAGTCATCCCAGTGGATGGAGGCAGAGATCTATATGTGATAATGAGAGAGACATCCCAGTGGATGGAGACAGAGATCTATATGTGATAATGAGAGAGACATCCCAGTGGATGGAGGCAGAGATCTATATGTGATAATGAGAGAGTCATCCCAGTGGACGGAGGCAGAGATATATATGTGATAATGAGAGAGTCATCCCAGTGGATGGAGGCAGAGATCTATATGTGATAATGAGAGAGTCATCCCAGTGGATGGAGGCAGAGATCTATATGTGATAATGAGAGAGACATCCCAGTGGATGGAGACAGAGATCTATATGTGATAATGAGAGTCATCCCAGTGGATGGAGGCAGAGATCTATATGTGATAATGAGAGTCATCCCAGTGGATGGAGGCAGAGATCTATATGTGATAATGAGAGTCATCCCAGTGGATGGAGGCAGAGATCTATATGTGATAATGAGAGAGTCATCCCAGTGGATGGAGACAGAGATATATATGTGATAATGAGAGAGTCATCCCAGTGGATGGAGACAGAGATCTATATGTGATAATGAGAGAGACATCCCAGTGGATGGAGACAGAGATCTATATGTGATAATGAGAGAGTCATCCCAGTGTATGGAGGCAGAGATCTATATGTGATAATGAGAGAGTCATCCCAGTGGATGGAGGCAGAGATCTATATGTGATAATGAGAGAGACATCCCAGTGGATGGAGACAGAGATCTATATGTGATAATGAGAGAGACATCCCAGTGGATGGAGACAGAGATCTATATGTGATAATGAGAGTCATCCCAGTGTATGGAGACAGAGATCTATATGTGATAATGAGAGAGACATCCCAGTGTATGGAGACAGAGATCTATATGTGATAATGAGAGAGACATCCCAGTGGATGGAGGCAGAGATCTATATGTGATAATGAGAGAGTCATCCCAGTGGACGGAGGCAGAGATATATATGTGATAATGAGAGAGTCATCCCAGTGGATGGAGGCAGAGATCTATATGTGATAATGAGAGAGACATCCCAGTGGATGGAGACAGAGATCTATATGTGATAATGAGAGAGACATCCCAGTGGATGGAGGCAGAGATCTATATGTGATAATGAGAGAGTCATCCCAGTGGATGGAGGCAGAGATATATATGTGATAATGAGAGAGTCATCCCAGTGGATGGAGGCAGAGATCTATATGTGATAATGAGAGTCATCCCAGTGGATGGAGGCAGAGATCTATATGTGATAATGAGAGAGTCATCCCAGTGGATGGAGGCAGAGATCTATATGTGATAATGAGAGAGACATCCCAGTGGATGGAGACAGAGATCTATATGTGATAATGAGAGAGACATCCCAGTGGATGGAGGCAGAGATCTATATGTGATAATGAGAGAGTCATCCCAGTGGACGGAGGCAGAGATATATATGTGATAATGAGAGAGTCATCCCAGTGGATGGAGGCAGAGATCTATATGTGATAATGAGAGAGACATCCCAGTGGATGGAGACAGAGATCTATATGTGATAATGAGAGAGACATCCCAGTGGATGGAGGCAGAGATCTATATGTGATAATGAGAGAGTCATCCCAGTGGACGGAGGCAGAGATATATATGTGATAATGAGAGAGTCATCCCAGTGGATGGAGGCAGAGATCTATGTGTGATAATGAGAGAGTCATCCCAGTGGATGGAGGCAGAGATCTATATGTGATAATGAGAGAGACATCCCAGTGGATGGAGACAGAGATCTATATGTGATAATGAGAGAGACATCCCAGTGGATGGAGACAGAGATCTATATGTGATAATGAGAGTCATCCCAGTGTATGGAGACAGAGATCTATATGTGATAATGAGAGAGACATCCCAGTGTATGGAGACAGAGATCTATATGTGATAATGAGAGAGACATCCCAGTGGATGGAGGCAGAGATCTATATGTGATAATGAGAGAGTCATCCCAGTGGACGGAGGCAGAGATATATATGTGATAATGAGAGAGTCATCCCAGTGGATGGAGGCAGAGATCTATATGTGATAATGAGAGAGACATCCCAGTGGATGGAGACAGAGATCTATATGTGATAATGAGAGAGTCATCCCAGTGTATGGAGGCAGAGATCTATATGTGATAATGAGAGAGTCATCCCAGTGGATGGAGGCAGAGATCTATATGTGATAATGAGAGAGTCATCCCAGTGGATGGAGGCAGAGATCTATATGTGATAATGAGAGAGTCATCCCAGTGGATGGAGGCAGAGATCTATATGTGATAATGAGAGAGTCATCCCAGTGGATGGAGGCAGAGATATATATGTGATAATGAGAGAGTCATCCCAGTGGATGGAGACAGAGATCTATATGTGATAATGAGAGAGTCATCCCAGTGGATGGAGGCAGAGATCTATATGTGATAATGAGAGAGTCATCCCAGTGGATGGAGGCAGAGCTCTATATGTGATAATGAGAGTCATCCCAGTGGATGGAAACAGAGATCTATATGTGATAATGAGAGTCATCCCAGTGGATGGAGACAGAGATCTATATGTGATAATGAGAGAGACATCCCAGTGGATGGAGGCAGAGATCTATATGTGATAATGAGAGAGACATCCCAGTGGATGGAGACAGAGATCTATATGTGATAATGAGAGAGACATCCCAGTGGATGGAGGCAGAGCTCTATATGTGATAATGAGAGAGACATCCCAGTGGATGGAGGCAGAGAAGATCTATATGTGATATTGAGAGAGACATCCCAGTGGATGGAGGCAGAGCTCTATATGTGATAATGAGAGTCATCCCAGTGGATGGAGGCAGAGCTCTATATGTGATAATGAGAGTCATCCCAGTGGATGGAGACAGAGATCTATATGTGATAATGAGAGAGACATCCCAGTGGATGGAGGCAGAGATCTATATGTGATAATGAGAGAGACATCCCAGTGGATGGAGGCAGAGATCTATATGTGATAATGAGAGAGACATCCCAGTGGATGGAGGCAGAGCTCTATATGTGATAATGAGAGAGTCATCCCAGTGGATGGAGACAGAGATCTATATGTGATAATGAGAGAGTCATCCCAGTGGATGGAGGCAGAGATCTATATGTGATAATGAGAGAGACATCCCAGTGGATGGAGACAGAGATCTATATGTGATAATGAGAGAGTCATCCCAGTGGATGGAGACAGAGATCTATATGTGATAATGAGAGAGACATCCCAGTGAATGGAGGCAGAGCTCTATATGTGATAATGAGAGAGACATCCCAGTGGATGGAGGCAGAGCTCTATATGTGATAATGAGAGAGACATCCCAGTGGATGGAGGCAGAGAAGATCTATATGTGATAATGAGAGAGACATCCCAGTGGATGGAGACAGAGATCTATATGTGATAATGAGAGAGACATCCCAGTGGATGGAGGCAGAGATCTATATGTGATAATGAGAGAGTCATCCCAGTGGATGGAGGCAGAGATCTATATGTGATAATGAGAGAGACATCCCAGTGGATGGAGGCAGAGATCTATATGTGATAATGAGAGAGTCATCCCAGTGGATGGAGGCAGAGATCTATATGTGATAAGGAGAGAGCATCCCATAACATCCTTCTGGTTCGCCTGTTGCTTTCCCAGTGCATCCTGGAAAATCTCATACCTGCAATACCTACAAAAGGCAAAGCTAAATCTGAATAAAAGCCTCTCAAAAGCTGCAGGTACTGTAAGTGAGCTTTATCATAGACTTCTATGGAGGCTTTGAAGATGCTTTGCAGCACCAAGAAAGTGACACAGGGTATCATTTTTTAAGCAAAGCAAATACGTGTAAACGTGACTGTTTTCAACCATTTTATTTAGTCACAGGGGCTATGATTGGCATTCAGAGTGCTTTAAAAAACATGTTCAATGCCACATTTTAAAGCCAGTGTAAATGAGCCCTAAAGGCATAGTTGACCTCTGACAAATGTTAAAAGAGAAGAATAGCCATACTTCTCTTGTGGGTCACAGGAGTGCACTTACTATTGCACTCCTGTGACCCAGAATCATCTGACAGTGGGCCAAATCCTGCTGTTGTCTGATATCACAGAGCTTCTCCAGGCTCTAGAAGGATCCCCACTGTATTGTTAGCATCCACTTAGCTGTCTGATTGACAGATAGCTACAGCTGGCTGTGCCTGTCTCGTCTCCTGCCCGGTGCTCCAGTGAGCGCTGGAGGGGCAGAGTGGAGAGCGGTGACTGATAGTCACTACTCTCCACTCCAAACAGACTGAGAACTGAGTGATTATTGGTCTTGTGATTGCTCAGTTCTCGGGCTTAGAGCCGGTGGAGGCATCACACAGATTGAACGGGGCTCCATTTGTCTGGCATGGAGCTGAGAGACACAAGGAACTCCCAGTGATGTGCCCCCTGGAAGTGACGTCCCAGGGGTGCTGGAAAAACACTTTTGGATTGCACACAATGGCTGTTTCACTGGCACAAAGACATGTCATTTCTTGTTTATCTTGCACTACACCTTTGGATCATGTGGCCTTTTGGCTAGCCAGGGTAAATCTTGTATGTCCAGAAGGCCTGCTATGTACTGCACATTGCACTTTTTTTTTTTTTTTGTCAGGTTCTAGTGACAAGCACTTGCACTGCACATGCATCTTTTTGTTTGTTTTTGCACAGAGACAGAGGGTGCAGTTCATCGAGGGCCTGCCCTGATGTCCAGGGGAGGTTCTGTGGCCTTCAGGCCTTTTGCCTCTACCCAACCAGAGAGGTCTGTCTTCAGAAGAGCCCATCACCAAGTACTTGATGGACTGACTTCAGTTGGTCCCTAATGAGTGGGGCCTACCTGGCTTTGGCCTAGGTAGACCATGGCCTCTGTCCGGAGCCTTTTTCCTTGGGAGGTTCAGGGTTAGAGGCCCTTCCTCTTTGGAGGTTTGCCCATTATGTACCCTCTGTGCAATTTTGTGTGCTTTTGATTTCACGGTTTACTTTCTTTTTTTCACAGGGGCTCGATAAAGCACCACACAAAGGAGCTTCCAATGCAGCAGGATAGAGTTGAGTATGTGTGTTTATTTTTTTGGAACTCCAAACTCCTCTTTTTAACCACTTTACGTCTAGCCACGTGGACTTTGCGTGGTAGTACTGGAGTGATGCCTCTAGCTAGAGGCATCATCCTGATACCGTTCTTTAGGGTTTCCGGCGGTAACGACCGATGCGGCTCGGAAGCCACTCGATCGTTACTCCGGCGAGCTGGAGGGGACGCTCCCCCCCCTGCCGCCGCCTTCCGCGGCTTTGCCCGGGTCTCCCTTCCCATCGGGAGACCCGAGCACCCAGCCGGCACGTCTGCCGGCTGGATGGAGTCCCGATCAAAGCCGGAAGCGGCTTCGAACGGGTCTCCGATGACATAACCGGGAGGCGGCGTCCATGACATCACGGAAGAAGTCACAGCCCTTAGCGCCGACGTAACGCGTACAGGGGGGTGGAGCCGTGCTGCGGACATCACTCCCTTTCCTCTCTCGCTTGGAGACTTGTTTGTTTGCCTTTCCTGACTCCATTGAGTACCCCTTTCTTCAAATAAACGTTTGATGATTGATTCATAGACAGAGAGCACTAGATTGTGTTTGTTTTCTGTCCTCATATTCATCCGGTTTTATGGATTTATGGGCTTCATGATCCTGGACTCGCCTGAGATATAGATTTGCTGGCTTTATATCACCCCTGCACTGGACTGCTGGGTGGCTCCTGGGTCAGATACTGAGGTAAGAGGCTTGTATATGTGGTGGCGGATCCTTATAATCACGGAGGTGTCTTTTGGATGGAATTAATTGATCACAGCACTATTATTTGTTTTTACACGTGGACTTTATAA
This sequence comes from Pelophylax lessonae, assembly GCF_965119305.1. Classification (NCBI taxonomy): domain Eukaryota; kingdom Metazoa; phylum Chordata; class Amphibia; order Anura; family Ranidae; genus Pelophylax; species Pelophylax lessonae. The sequence goes on from NC_138779.1 coordinate 129,655,152, forward strand.
TATTTACCCTAAGGGGCTTATCTAGCACTATCATCACTTATTTGGAATTTATGGACTTTTTTCACATTTTTTTATATTGTTGAACCATATTATCACATGTATTTATTTATGATTTAGCGCAACACATTTACCTTGGATTTGTTTGCTTTTTTTGTGTAGTGAGATCACAATATAGCAGCTTTATCACAGATTTATTTTTGATATTTTACATTTATTGCACTGATAGAACTTTACACTTTTAGAGCTCCTTATCTGCATAGGCAGTTTTTTGGTAAAGGTGAACTATGCCTTTAACATATCTCCCAACTTTTTGAGATGATAACGAGGAGCACCAATTGGCAAAAGTATGTAGTTATAGTCAGGGCTGCCATCAGGGGGGGACAGCCCATACACATGTAGGGGGCCTGGGCATCCTGAGGGGCCCAGCAGTCCATCAGGGTCAGGAGATGGAAGGGGTGGGAGGAGCACCTGCCCTTGGTGCATATCATATGGGTGCAGGGGCACTGCGAGGCCCTAGGGAATGATGGTGGTCAAGCCTGGGGGGGCCCAGGCCTAAAGCTTGGTAAGGGACCCCAAATTTTCTGATGGCTGCCCTGGTTATAGGGCACACCGCCTGACACACCCCCTTTAAGGAGAATAATACCAAAAAAAAAAGGATTACTCAAACCCACAGGTGCTTTTTTTGCCACTACTATTCCTTTATACTGGCTTTTGACATTTACAAATGCAGCAATTAAGAATTTGGATGACAGGTTTAGCATTGGGAAACACTTTTTGAAAGATAAATAGTGCATGTTATATACAACTCGATAGATCAGATCAAATGAGGGACAAATGAGAAGGAAAGAGGGACATTCTTCCAAATCAGGAAAAGTCCCTCAAAATCAGTGACAGTTGCTTGAAATCAGGGACAGTTGCTCAAAATCAAGGGCAGTTGGGAGCTATGCTTTAAGGTGTCTCCACTCTAGATGGAGGTGCAACAGAGACAACTTTTGACAGCAGCATTGTCAGTCTGGTGAGAAAGAAATCTTAAGGCCCGTACACACGATAAGAAAATCTGTAGGGAAAATTCGTCCGACGACCGCTGACAAAATCCTGATGTGCAGGCTATATAATTTTTGTCGTCTGTAATACAACATCCGATTTTCGTCTCATTAGTACAATTTTCGACGGAAAGAAATCTTAAGAGCAAGACTAGGCATGCTCAGAAACGAAAGAACACATACAAAACAATCCAACACATGACATCACTTCTGAAGTAGAATTCTGTCGTATGGGAAAATTCGTATGAAAATAACCTCTTCACTTTCACTACATCAGACTAGCATGCCACAAAAAATGGACGACAGATCGTTCGATAATCTGATCATGTGTACGGGGCTTAAAGCTGGATACAAACTATCCCAACTTTTGTGGTTAGATTTCCTTCAGATTTACCTTTTCTATGTAGTGCAAGGGCCTGCCAGATTGCATACATGTTTAGGTTTGACCTCATATTATATGGTTTTGGTAAGTCTAAAGGAAAAAGTCTTCAGAAAATCTTATAGTGTGTATGGCCCATTAGGCTAGCAGATTTAGAGAGACTTGACTAATAAATGAAAGCTGAACTCCACCTAACACTTTTTAAGCAGTTACAGCAACAGTTGTTTCCTTGTAGAATAAATGATTTTCCAGGATGGCTTACAGTTTTTTATCCTAATGCATGCTATGCATTAGGACTAAAAAAAAAAAAAACTTCTGTGTGCAGCAGCCCCCCTCAGCCCCCCTAATACTTACCTGAGCCCCATCTCGATCCAGCGATGCTGCACAAGAGATTCCGCTGCTGTCAATCAAAGTCAGTGAGACAATTTGGAGAGAGGGGGGGGGGGCGGGAGCCGAGCCACGGCTCTGTGTCTGAATGGACACACAGAGAAGCGGCTCGGCTCGGGTGCCCCTATAACTGCTGTGGAGACACTCGGCAAGAGGGAGGGGCCAGAAGCGCTGGAGAGAGATCCGAGGAGAAGAGGATCTGGGCTGCTCTGTTCAAAACCACTGCACAGAGCAGGTAAGTATAGACGTCTGTTCTTTTCTACCACTTCAGTACAGCGCACTTTTACCCCTTTCCTGCCTAGGCCAATTTTCAGCTTTCAGCACTGTCACACTTTAAATGACAAATGCGCGATCATGCGACACTTCACCCATATGACATTTTTTATCTTTTTTCCCCCACAAATAGATCTTTCTTTTGGTTATATTTGATCACCACTGGCTTGTTTATTTTGTGCTACAAATAAAAAAAGACCAAAAATTTGGGGAAAAATTTTTTTGGTTTGTTTTTGTTATAAATGTTTGTAAATAAGTACATTTTCTCCTTCAGTGCCGGTTCACATATGTGCGGCTGCGGCGATCGCATATAATATCGGAGCGCACTGCTCCTTCATTACATGCGATCGGGTGTGCGGTGCGAATTCAGCCATACACTTTGTACGCAGTAAAGTCGCACATGACCCTTTTTTTGAGCCGCATCAGGATCGGATCGCACAGTGGTTCACACTTGTGCGATCCAATCCTGTGCGAACTGTAAGATCGCACTGCGATATGCAATCAAACTGGGGGTGTCGTTAACATTACATTGACACCCCCAGCGTATCGCATATGGCAGTGTGAACTGCCAAGGGTGTGTTTGCGATGCAGGAACAGGCTGCGAATTTGCAGCCTTCCCGCATCGCATAAGTGTGAACCGAGCCTCACTGACGGGCACTGATAAGGCAGCACTGATGAGGAAGCACCGATTAGGTGGCACTGATGGGCGCTGATGAGGAGGCACTAATATGCAGCACTGATAGGCACTGATATGCAGCACTGATGGGCACTGATAGGTGGCTCAGATATGCAGCACTGATGGGCACTGATAGGTGGCTCAGATATGCAGCACTGATGGGCACTGATAGGCAGCACTGATGGGCACTGATAGGTGGCACTGATGGGCACTGGTAGGCAGGACTGATGGGCACTGATGGGTGGCAATGATGGGCACTGATGGATGGCAATGATGGGCACTGATAGGAACTGATGGGCAGCACTGATAGAACTGATAGGCAGCAACGATGAGGAGGCACTGAAAGGAATTTTTGATGGCCACTGACTGACATTACTAATGGGCACGGATTGACAACCTTTATGGGTACAGGTGGGCACTGATTGGCAACCTTTATGGGTACAGGTGGACATCACTAGTGGGGCACTGATGGGCTTCACTGGCAGGCACTGGTGGGTGTCGCTGATGGATCTGCACTTAATAACAGCACAGACCCCCCCCTGGTCAGGAGAGCCGCTGATCGGCTCTCCTCTACCCGCGGCTTGTCAGCACAAATGGAGGGAAGCCGATACATGGCACTTCCTGTTTACTATGTGATCAGCTGTGATTGGACTTCTTAGGCTCTTTTCCTAGATCGGAGACGCGGTGTATCGGTTTGATGCACCACACTATTGATCGCTGTGCTGTGCGCCCTTGGGGGCGTGCATGAGCAGCTTATCCTGCTGGATGTCATATGACACCCAGTCAGGAAAATAGAGCCACCGGACAGGAAGTGGTTAAACAAAAAAAAAAAAACAAGACTTTCATATCACTTTAAACTGGCCGTACATGGCTCTGTTTTTTCATTTAGCCAGCAGGCTGAACAGAAAAAAAACGTAACCAATTCCCCATCCACACATTTGGGGTGGATGCGGGAATCCTCCTCGCTGGAACAATGTATTATGATATCTGTGGAGTTAGCTGGACACCTCTGTTGTCAGGATACAGTGAAAAAAAATCCAGCCTTTAGTATCACCTTTAGAGGGTCAAATTGCTCTGGTCAAGTGATTCATTTCTTAGCCCCAGTTCACACTGATGCGACTTGGGATGTGACTTGCGACACATAGAGTCGCATGACAAGTTAAATCACATAATGTTCATTGGTGGCCGTTGCAATCAGTGTGGCTCAAGATGCTGCGACCCCATTGATTGTCGCACATATGGCAGCCCATTTAAGTGAATGACAATACGCACAACAAATGACCCAAAGTAGCTTGTGGAGCACAGCATTATTTTTCAGTGCACGTTTTGGTGCAGTTGTAGCGCATTTTGCTGTGCAACAAAGGCGCGGCAAAACTTGTGTCTGATAACCATTATTGGGGTTTTATTAAGATCTACGCATTTCTAAACGTGTAGCAACCCGCACAGAAATCGTCTGCATTTTGAAAATGAACTGCAGTTGCCATTATGGCGATGCAAGCACAATTAACTTTTTTCAGTGCTTTTCCGAAACACGTAGCAAAGCTGTACCCAAATCACTTTTTATTTCATGCTGATGCGACTTCTGTCTGCGACTAAAGTCACATTTATGTCAGATCAAAGTTGCATCAAAGTCGCAAGCAGTTCACACTACATAGTGGCACTGAAAATAGCATCTGATTTGTGTGAAGCAAGCCTTAAGGGCGCCAGCACTGGAGCACTGAACTGAATTTTTGCACAAGATGTTTTCTGTACCTCCTACACTGTTTGAACGGAATTATGTACTTGTTATAATTTTAGTGTATGTTTACCTGTTTGGAAAGACTCAGAGTCGGTTCACACTGGGGCGACACGACTCTGCACGACTTGGGGAGGCGACTTGTCAGTCCTGTGCACCACGACTTCGGAGCGACTTCACATAATGGAAGTCTATGCAAGTCGCTCCGAGGTCGCCCCAAAGTAGTACAGGACCCTTTTTCTAAGTCGGAGCGACTTGTGTCGCTCCTATTAGAACGGGACCTGTACTACTCAATGGACCGCGACCGAGCGCGACTTGTCAGGCTGACAAGTCGCCTGACAAGTCGCGCTAGTTTGAATGGGCTCTCAACGTGAAAATGCTGTAAATAAATTTGAACAATTCGCATTTTGTTTGCACAGGTTTGCCCATATATATTTGTACATTTTTTCAGTTTTGTAGTTTTTATATATACAGTATATTTTTAACATTTTGACACTACTTTCGAACAGGACGGGCCATAGATGGATCGCAATTCTGCCAGTCCTTGCTGAATTTCGATCCATCTATGGCCAGCTGGTATAATAGCAGATAAACTGGCTAGATCACAGGAAAAAAAATACACTAATGCAGCCACCACATTTAACCACTTCAATACCAGTCACATTCACCCCCTTCCTGCCCAGGCCAAGTTTCAGCTTTTAGCGCTGTCACACTTTGAAAGCCAATTTCATGAAACGCTGTACTCAAATGATTTTTTTATTTTTGTGAGACAGATAGAGCTTTCTTTTGGTGGTATTTATTCACCACTGGGCTTTTTATGTTTTGCAAAAAAAGTGAAAAAATACAGAAAATTAAAAAGACGTTTTTGTTTCTGTTATAAAATGTTGCAAATAAATAATCTTTGTTCATAAGTTTAGGCCAAAATCTATTCTGCTACATTTCTTTTGTATAAATAACCCAAATCAGTGTATATTATTTAGTCTGTGTAAAAGTTATAGTCCACAAGCTATGGTATTTATCAGGGCTCACTAAATGGCGGACTGCGATCTAGCCCCGGACTGATTGACAGTCCTGTCTGGATCTCAGCTGTGCCACTAATCAGCCTGGGTGTTCTCTCGTGTCTCCTGCCCTACTGCTGCTATCATACTCACAGCAGACAGAGGCAGAAAGTGCTGTACATCTGGACAGAGAGCGGGAGTCTTTTCATATTTACAAGTCGGTAATCATCCACTTGTTGACTAAGTTGGCCAGCTCCCGCTCTCTGTCCTGATCTGCAGCATTTTCTGACCTTGCTTGTTGTTAATATGATAGCGGCAGCCAGGCGGGAGAACCAAGAGAAAACACCTAGCTGCTATGTGCCTCTGCTCTGGTAGGTTTGTACAGAGGAGGCTGCAAATAAAAGGGGGGCTGTAATGTAAAGAAGAAGAGGGGGGGGGCAAGGACTGCAAGGGGCACTGTGATGTGAAGGGGGCATTGTGATGTGTAAAGAGGGCACAATGATGTGTAAAGGGGCACTGTGATGTGTAAAGGGGCAAGGTGATATGAAAAGGGGGAATTGTAATGTGTAAAGGGGGTACTGGGATGTGTAAAAGGAGCACTGTGATGCGTAAAGAAGGCACTGTGATGTGTAAAGAGGTACAGTGATGTGTAAACAGGGCCTTATAATGTGTAAAGAGGGCATTGTGATGTGTAAACAGGGCCTTGTGATGTATAAAGGGAGCATTGTGATGTGTAAAGTAATGTGTAAACAGGGCCTTGTGACGTGTAAAGGGGGCATTGTGATGTGTAAATGGGTACAGTAATGTGTAAACAGGGCCTTGTGATGTGTAAAGGGGGCATTGTGATGTGTAAAGGGGTACAGTAATGTGTAAACAGGGCCTTGTGATGTATAAAGGGGGCATTGTGATGTGTAAAGGGGTACAGTAATGTGTAAACAGGGCCTTGTGACGTGTAAAGGGGGCATTGTGATGTGTAAATGGGTACAGTAATGTGTAAACAGGGCCTTGTGACGTGTAAAGGGGGCATTGTGATGTGTAAAGGGGTACAGTAATGTGTAAACAGGGCCTTGTGATGTATAAAGGGAGCATTGTGATGTGTAAAGGGGTACAGTAATGTGTAAACAGGGCCTTGTGACGTGTAAAGGGGGCATTGTGATGTGTAAATGGGTACAGTAATGTGTAAACAGGGCCTTGTGATGTGTAAAGGGGGCATTGTGATGTGTAAAGGGGTACAGTAATGTGTAAACAGGGCCTTGTGATGTATAAAGGGGGCATTGTGATGTGTAAAGGGGTACAGTAATGTGTAAACAGGGCCTTGTGACGTGTAAAGGGGGCATTGTGATGTGTAAATGGGTACAGTAATGTGTAAACAGGGCCTTGTGACGTGTAAAGGGGGCATTGTGATGTGTAAAGGGGTACAGTAATGTGTAAACAGGGCCTTGTGACGTGTAAAGGGGGCATTGTGATGTGTAAAGGGGTACAGTAATGTGTAAACAGGGCCTTGTGACGTGTAAAGGGGGCATTGTGATGTGTAAATGGGTACAGTAATGTGTAAACAGGGCCTTGTGACGTGTAAAGGGGGCATTGTGATGTGTAAAGGGGTACAGTAATGTGTAAACAGGGCCTTGTGATGTGTAAAGGGGGCATTGTGATGTGTGATGTGTAAAGGGAGCATTGTGATGTGTGATGTGTAAAGGGAGCATTGTGATGTGTGATGTGTAAAGGGGGCATTGTGATGTGTGATGTGTAAAGGGGGCATTGTGATGTGTGATGTGTAAAGGGAGCATTGTGATGTGTGATGTGTAAAGGGAGCATTGTGATGTGTAAAGGGGGCATTGTGATGTGTGATGTGTAAAGGGGGCATTGTGATGTGTGATGTGTAAAGGGGGCATTGTGATGTGTGATGTGTAAAGGGGGCATTGTGATGTGTGATGTGTAAAGGGAGCATTGTGATGTGTAAAGGGGGCATTGTGATGTGTGATGTGGACTGCTTTAAAGGAGGGACATTGAAGTAAAGGGGGGGGGCTGTGATGTTAAGGGGGGTAGTGATGTGAAAGGGGGGGCTAAGGACAGTAATGTAAACAGGGTGCTATGATGTGAAGGGTAAGCTAAAGGCACTGATATACAGAGGTGGGGGACTTAAGTCACTGACTTGACTTAAGTCACCAGTTTGAGGACTTGAGACTTGCTTGACTAAAATGAATAAAAGACTCGACTTGACTTTGACTTGGTATTCATGACTTGAGACTTGACTTTGACGTTGACTTGAGACATATGACTCGAAATTACTTTATTTTTTTTAAGTTATTAAATATTTGCATTTTCTCAAGATGTGTTAAAGCAAAATTAATGTGCCTGTTATGTTTCTGACACCACAGTCACTTAAAACACCTCAGTGTGTTCTGATTTTAGGACACTGGCTGTTTAACAGTGGAAATACTTAAAGCAGAGTTCCACCCTGAAATTTTTTTTTACCTTTTCCGCTTGCTCAGAATCACCTGTAAAACAAATGGATAATTATTTTTTTTTTTTTTTATTCACTTACCTTCTTTCCAAAGAAAATATACTTACAGTACCTTACTTCCTCTTCCTCCCTCTGCGGACACGGCCGCCGCCGTCACTTCCTTCTTGCGTTGATTCCTGGGAGCTGAACGTCATCGCTCCCAGGAATCAATGCGCCTGCACTGGCCCCGTTCGTCAGTTCCAATGTAGGCGCGTCATTCCCTGCTAAACAGCTTCTGGGCATGCCCAGAAGCTGTTCAGGGATGACGCGCCTGCACCGGAAGTGACGAGCAGGGCTGGTGCAGCGCATTCTGGGACTCTGACGTCACTGAAGAGGACGCTCCGGCTTCAGCTGCCCACACCTGAGATGGCAGCGCTGGACAAGACATTTTCAAGGTAAGTATTTCTTCTAAAAGGTAAGTGATCCCGGGGACAGTTCAGAGGCTATCATTGCTGAAATGCACTGGCCCTGACTGTCCCGGGGTTATTTTTATCTAATTTTTTGTTTTCAGGCCGGAACTCCGCTTTAACATTTTTTAGTGACTGTGGTGTTGAAAGATGACCGTACGAAGGATTTTGAGCTGTTTGGGCATTCAAAGTGTTTCTTTAATATGCCAAGAAAAAAGCACTAAGCAGTTTTGTTAATGTTGAAAATAAAAACATAACCTTTCCTGACCACTGACTTTTAACTGATTTAAAGGCGAGAATTGGGGTAGATCAGTATTTTGACTTGATTTCTGACTTGACCAAAATAAATGACTTGACTTGAATTGCTTGACTTCTAGCAGGGACTCGACTTGACTTGCTTGCTTTTCGCCACAGTAACTTGGGACTTGCTTGAGACTTGAAGGTTAAGACTTGAGACTTGCTTGTGACTTGCACATGTGTGACTTACTCCCATGTCTGCTGATATACCACGGGGATTGTGATGTAAAAGGGACCTGTGAAGTGTTATAGTACAAACATGAGATCCGTATCTCTTTTTTTACATACTGTCACCAGAGCAGTACAGCATTGCCATATGACTCATATGCTCAGGGACACTGACTGGTTATAGTATGTAAAGAAAATTTCTCAGCAAAATAAAGCATGGAGAGCTGGATGGATGGGGGAGATTGCTTTGAATAATACAAATGAATTAAATAGCTTTTTTGGTTTGTGGTGCTCAGATGCATTGTAGTTCCACATTAAGGTCAATTGACCACTCACAACCAGAGGGTCAACATGTTTTATTATGGAGAGTGATGAAGGTTGGCTGGTTACATCCTATCAGGAAGGAGACACAGGAAGAATCCCGTTGGAGCTGGATCATATATTTTAAAGCTGAGGTTCGAATCGGCTGAGGTTTGAACAATGTATGGGCAGACTGATTGCACTCAAGTTGATCGATCAATCAACTTAGGTGAAACCAGCATGTTGGATTTTTCATGTCGGAAGCTATAGCCGCTAGCAATAATCACTATATTCCCCCTTGGGGGAGTGCAGGAAGCTGCCCCTGCAAGATGAACACCCAATAGCTCAGCGGAAGGGATTCCCCCATCAACAATGACTGTGCTGATAGGAAACTGAGCGATTATCTTTCCTGCAACCTTCTTATTCGAATAGGGGTGACATGTAATCTGATGAGTGTGGCTCATAAGAGGGTTGTCTGGAGTTCTCTTGGAACCTACAAGTATTGGATATCCTGGGAAGCACATTGTTTGGTGACAGCACACACACTGCAGATTTGCACAGGAAAACCTATATGTTTATACAGTATATGGACTGTGGTATATCACAAAGACACTTTACTAAGGGCACTTTTAATCATTTTTTTAATTATATGATGCACATGGTTTTATGAGTTTTGGCACAAATAATAGATACAAGTATTATTTTTGTAGCATCCTACAGGTAGGTGCTAGGTAAAGGTATAGTGGGCCTTGTCTGCCTAACAGCAGTGCTGTGATTTATTAGTCAGGGTGTCATGGTTTCCAGGTGTGCCTGCTGAAGGGGGAGTCTACCCACTGGCTCCGGTGAGAGGCTTCTCATAGGGCGGTGGAGGAAACCCAATCAGGGGACACATCCAGGCTTGTAATGACCCCAGAAGGCACATTATGCTGCAAAGGATTCTGGGAGTGGGTATAAATTTGGGGGTGGCACATGACACCAGAGACTCCAGAGTCCCAGGAGGGAGAGAACGGCTGTCTCCCCTCCTCTCTGAGGAGGAGGATCTCGGGGTGCTGCCTGAAGATCCAGAGAGTGCTGAGCTAAGCTGAGGGGATCCGGTGTGCCGAGAACCTGTAGAGAGTCAGAGGGGTCCAGTCCCAGGAAAGCCTACACAGGTCGTGAGTACTGAGGATTGTCCCTGGGGGTCTGCCTGAAGTTAGAGGGGACCACTCCGGAAGAGGTTTGGGGATCCAGTGCCAGCTAGTGGTGAAAGGGGGTACCTAGGTTGAGGACCTGAGGTGACAGAGGGGATACATAGTCAGTGGACCCTGAAGAGCTTAAAGTGTAAAGGGGGTGCCTGCGGTTTGGGCTCCGCAGTGCACAGTGTGAAGTGTGCCGGTTGAGAGTTGCAGCAGTACAGGAACTTACAAGGAGTTTCTCAGCCAGTGCAGTGCTGGAGGGAGCCATTCAGTGACTTTGAGCTATTGTAGTGTTACAAGTCAAGCAGTTTTACAGTCCTGGATCTTCTGGACTAAAGTTGAGCATCCAGCACAGTTTTCAGTAATACACATTGTTCAAGCGTCAGGAAGCGTTTGCTACCGTCGGCTGGCGTCAAGTCAGCGCTAATAGGCATTTTTGCCAGAAAAGTCCCACAATTGTATTTAGTTGAGCCTAAAGGAGTATCCCACTCATTCCCTTCTCCCATACCCTTAAATACAATAAAACAACAAAACAAAGATGCCGGAGTTGTCAATGTCTCAGTGCTCACACCCAGGGCCGCAGCTCACATGGGCTTGAGGGGTAACCGCTACCGATGGCAGACCCACATCAGGCCACAGGCCTGGAAAACCTGCTACATTTTATTTAGATATTTATTTATTTATTCATATATTTATGTATGTATGCTCATGGTTTATAATGCACATATGGTGGGGTAGTGTGTATATTTATTTATTCACTTTATTTATATGCTAATTTTGAGCTCTGCTGGTTTGTGAAATAATACTTTGCCATTTCTTTTTTTCTTCTTGGGATATAGAGTGGTGTTTACCATAAGCACAGAACCTTTCTGGGTATATTGCACTGGCCAGTTATTATGCACCAGTAAGAAAAATGTTTTCCGCATACAAGGTAATTATAGTGACTCAAACATGTCACACAGCAGATGCCATCAAGCATAGCAGTATGAAGAAGTCCACAGCAACACTACAGGCAGTTACTGTAATGCACAGGAAATCAAAGGTGCAAATGAATTCTTAGGGCTCCTTCACACAGGTGGCAGTAAAAACATGCTGTTGAGCTCAGGTATGCTACCCTCACCGACCCCCCCATTCAAATTCTAATTCAAATTCTAATAAAAACTTGGGTTGCAGAGTTGGACAGATAGCACCTGCAGCCCTAGTTGAAAAAAAAGGGAGGTATCAGTGGGGCTTCCTGAATGCCTGTCAGCCGATGCTTTACCACTCTCTAAATATTTGAATGTCTATTGCCTTGCCATACTTCTATTCTAATAGAGGGGGAGATTTACTAAAACTGGAGAACTCAGAATCTGGTGCAGCTGTGCATAGTAACTAATTAGCTTCTAACTTTAGCTTGTTCAATTAAGCCTTGACAATAAAACCTTGAAGCTGTTTGGTTACTATGCAAAGCTACTAAAAGCAAATAGGCTGTTTTAGGAAATTGGGAAGTTACATCTTGCAGGGGAATTTGCCCCACAGCTTAGTAAATGTGGTGAAGTTTCACTTTTCAAAGAATACCCAATCATGTACAAGGAAAATTAAAAAGTCAGCATATGTTCCCCTGATTCACTAAGCTCTGGGGGAAATTCCCATGCAAAGTAAACATTGGGACTTTATGCACTTTTATATGTATATGGACTATACACTGAGGTGGCAACCATTGAAATATTGGACACTTTTTCTTTGAATTACTTGTGCACTTTGTTGGTTTATGTTGGTATCACATTATCCATTTATCATCACCTATTCACCATAACACACCCAAGTATATGCACCAGGGTGTATAGTATTTACTGTACACCCGTTCAAGTGCACATCAATTTTGGAAACACATCACAGGTATATGGGGGACACTCATTATAGTGTCACACCTTTTCCTGATTTGTGACACCAGTGAATTTTAGCGCACCTGATTTCTTTTCTACACATTCTATCACCATTTGGTTCGAAGGTTGCAGCTATTCACATTACTGATCCTGCGCACTTATTTAATTTTATACACAAAGTAAACAGTCTATTTGCCTTTAACAAAACAACCCATTAGTGTCTAAAGCAGCCTTTGGGTCTTTTCACACGGGCGTTCCACCCAGCGGACTCTGCTTTGCTCAGCGGGGGATCGATCTGCTGATCCCCGGTGAGCAGACGGATGACAGGTCCATCTCCGCTCACTGTGCTAAGATGAACCTGTCAGAGCCCCACTCTCCTCTATGGGAAGATCGGATAAAAACGGACCGCCTGTTTGTTTTCATCCTATCCCATCTGATCCGCCAGACGGATGGAAAAATGGGATTTTTAACTTACTGTAAAATTAATTTCTCTGATGTTCATTGACGGACACAGCTCCTGTCATTCTTGACCATTGGGTTATGCTACCCCCTACAAGAGTAGGACACTAGGCAGAAAAAACTTCTGGCTGCACCCATGTGCAGTCCCAGGGATATACTCCCTCGTCCTGCTATAGTCACTCAGTTTTGTTACAAGTAGTGTCAGGAGAATTAAAACTCCACAGAGGGGTGAGTGCTATGTCCGTCAATGAACATCAGAGAAATGGATTTTACGGTAAGTCGAAAATCCCATTTTCTCTTTCGTTCATTGACAGACACAGTTCCTGTCATTCTTGACAATTGGGACATCCCAAAGCAGTGTCAAACATGAGGGGTGGGAAACAGCAAAAAAATTCCAAGGCTAAACAGTAGCCAATCAGGCAACAGGAGCTTAACCAAAACAAGGTGAAGCCCACCTGAAAAAAACAATATACCCTCAAAGAGGATCTGGTCCTCTTAACAGCAGCCTGCAAAACCTTGTGGCCAAAGGAAGCATCCGCAGATGCCAACACATCCACTTTATAAAACTTTGTAAAAGTGTGCACCGACGACCAGGTGGTCGCCTTGCAAATCTGCATCACTGACTGTAGGCCCAAAGACACTAAGCGCCCTAGTAGAGTGCACCTTGACAGGGAAAGGAGGAACCTGACCCCTGATGGAATAAGCCTGATCCACTGTCTGTCTGATCCATCTGGAAATGGTTGCAGAGGAAGTGGACAACCCTTTGCGAGGTCCATCTGTGAGCACAAATAGAGAGTCTGACTTCCTGAAAGACTCCGTAGCTGCCAGGTACACCCAAGTTGCCCAGACCACATCCAAGGCATTCAAGGCAATTTCCTTCAGATTTTTAGGCCTGGGACACAGAGAAGGCAACACAATGTCTTCATTCAAATGAAATTCAGAGCCCTCCTTAGGAAGGAATGATGGACAAGGGCGAAGCACTACCTTATCGTTGTGAATCACCAAGGTACGAACCAGGGAGTGTATGGCCAAATGTCGTTGGAAGAAGACCGCCAAAGCCGATACCTGGCTCTTGATGGTACTCAAGGCCAAATTCTATTCAAACCCCCCCCCCCCCATTGAAGGAAGGTTAGGATCCAAGCTAGGGAAAAGGAGTTAGGATGAACCCCAAGAGACCACACCATGCAATGTACGTCTCCAGGAAAGTCCACGGGCCTGGAAACCAGCGTAGACCTTCCCCCACCCCTGATACGGGTGAGGACGCACCTTCATGCAAAAGGAGCCTTGTCTGCGGGTCTGGAGAAGCCCGCTCTTCGTCTTACCAGACCAGGTTCGTTTGGATTCGCCAGAGGAGGCCCTGTCAGTCGACCCCGAGGGACGAAAAAAACTTCTCATGAGCTGTGAAGGAAGGTCCACGTCTACGACGAGGTTCCTTGCCCTTAGTAGCCTGCAGGAGAAAGGTACTCCTCCCCCCTGTCAGACCTTTAATGATGTCATCCAGGGTAGCTCCAAACAGACGATCTCCTTGAAAGGGAAGATCAGTGAAGGCCTTTTTAGAAGTCTGGTCCACAGACCAGCATTTGAGCCAAAAGACGCACCAAAACAGAGAGGCGAGCCATCAGGAGAGCAGGGTCCAAAGAGGCACCACAGATAAACTGCAGCCTCTGAACCGGCTGGTCCGCCAGCTCAGCAAAGGCAGGAGGGAGCTGTTCTCCCTCCAGGGCACGGCGTATGAGCTTAGCCCACTCGGTCAGAGTTTGCAACACTAGGGCAATGGTAAATACCGGCCTCATTGCCGAACCAGATAAGTGTAGCACCCTCCTAGGTAGGTGCTAGGTAAAACATATCTGTGACCCTGTTCTGCTTATCAGGAGGGTCTGATCTACTAGTTTAGCCTGTCACATGTTTCTAAGTGTGATTCACTGGGTCTGAGGGAGTGTCCCCACTGCAGCCAATGAGGGGCCTTGTTGGACTGTGGAGGAAACCTAGCCAGTGGCACACTCTGTTTTATGTCAGTTCCATTGGGAGGGCATTCCTGCAATGCATCCTGGGATTGGACATAAATAGGAGGGGAGCATGTGACAGGGTGTCTTTGGGCGGGAAGCCAGGTCCAAGGAAGGAGGGTGACGCTGTCTCTCCTCCTGTTGCTGACGAAGGTGGTCCAGGCAGTCGGCCTAGGGAACAGGGGATGAGCTGTGCTGTAGAGGATCCAGTGTGTGCTGACCAAGTGGAGCTGTGGGGCAGGATTCTTCTAGAAATCAGTATCGTGAGTACCTAAGCAACTGCCCAGGGGTCTGCCTAAGAGAGGGGGCCACTCCAAAAAGGTCAAGGGAATCCAAGAGCCAGCTAACCCGGAGTGTTACAGTAAAGGGGGTGCCAAGTTGTAAAATCCTGAAGATTAGGGGTTAAAGGGGGTGCCAGGAAGGGCCCTGAAGTTGCTCAGCAGTGCAAGTTACTATTAAAGTCAGCTACCTCAGAAAAGGAGTGCCTTAGGAAGCTAATAGGACTCTTTCACAGTCAAAGGTGAAATACAGTAAGTGGCCTAGCCATGACTAGCTCAAACAGCATTACCCAGCGTCAGTCAGCATTTTTTGTACAGTCCCTGCCTTTTTGTGCATAGTTCAGTTATTGGAGTATCCCACTCATCCCTTCTCCTATCCAAGTTACAAATAAAAACACAAAAACCAAAGAAACTGGACTGGTCTGAGGTAAAAACACTTGGAAACATGTCAGAATGGTCTACTGTTGCTAATGGTAACCCAGGGGAACCCACACACAGCAGCTCCCATGGGAGTAGTGCTACATAAGGTATACAATAATGCGGGCCACAGCCTCTGCCTTCCAGTCAGCTGGATCCTTAAAGACCGGGGACTCTTCAACCAGAATAATGGTGGCCTTGTTTAATCTGGAAACTGGAGGGTACACCACTGGTGTCACAGTCCACTTTTTAAGGAGGGACTCCTCATAGGGGTAACACCTAGTAAAATGCTTAGGAACCCCACGGGGATGCTTTGGTCATCCCCACTCTTTTGCGATAATTCTGTCGAAATAGGCAGGGAAAGGAAACACCTTTGCAGCTCTGGATGGCTTGTGAATGCCAAAGGGTACCTGCGCCTCCATCGCAACTTCAACTGCGTCCTCCATCTTCAGGGGCCCATGCACAGATACAATCAGTGCATCTACCAGTGCCTTTTTGTGCACGGTCGCAGACATGGAGGAATCATCCTCACTATCAGAGGATTCCAGGCGCGTGGTCGCAGACCCAGCAGGGTGACCCACGTCTGCGGTGGCAGAATCAGATTTGGGATCTGATGAGACAGATGAGGCAGGGGAAGGCGGGGGGCGCTTTTTGCTAGCCCTATGCCCGCAAGCTGCCTCCACAAGGGACACAAGGGACTCCATGACCGCCGTCAGTGCAGGGATGGTCAGGGCCCGGAGGGCCCCGCATCCTCAGAGAGGAGATCAGGTAGGGAAACGTACTCCAAAGACTACATGAATCACCAGGGGGACCCCACAAAAAATTGTAACACACTGCTAGGGGACAACCCCCACCTTGCTGGCAGCACCACCAAGTCGCCAAGCACAAGGCACAGAGCCATCCTCAGCAGAAACTGAGAGGACCCCCCCAGAGTCACCACCCGCCGACACAGGCACCTGCAATAACCAGGAGAATCTGCACTACACGTGCGACGGTCAGGAAGCTAAATGATCCAGGAGTCAGCACTAGGAGATAAGGAGGGGCTCCCACTGCCAAAATCGCCGCCCACGGGGCTCCACTGTCATGGCCGCCGCTATTTGCAATGCAAACCACAAAAAAATAGCCGCCGGACTACACAAACATGGCCGCCGTGTATAGGAATACACAAGGCTACAACAAAATGGAGGCTCCATGTGGTGCCACGAGGCCTACAAGGACCCAGAAATCGGGAGACCAGGCCTCAGGACAGATTCAGGCAGGACAGGGGGCCCTGGCAGGAGCCCCCACCAGGTACAACCCCCCTGCCAGTCGATCGTCCAGTCGCTGGCGGTGCACTCCCCCCACCCCCATTGCCAGTTAGCGCCCTGTCCCCAGGAAAGTGGTCAGACCACCTAAAAAAACAATACATCCCTAGCGTATGTGGAGGGGGGGGGCAGGATGAGGAACTTGGCAAGGGGGGATGCCTGTGGGAAGGAGGATAACCCGGGGGTCTGACTGTCCCAAGGAGGGGCCCACGTCCACCCCAAAACCCTCCAGGGGTAGAGGGGGGGACAGCTTCTCACCACACCAGGAACCAGGTGGGCACCACTCCAGACAGATCCTCCTTTCCATTGAATTGGGGTGATGTCGGCCAAGAAGAACGCTGCGACTCAGGCCGAGACCAGGTCGTATGCAAACTTGAGAGTCGTTTAACTCACAGGGCCAGCCCCCATCCAGTGGGGCTATGTCGTGGCCAACCTAGCTCAGAGCTGAGAACTACGCGGGCTTGCTGGGCAAACTGGGGTGACCACTGGATCTAGATTATCCAGCCCGTCACACAGTCTGGCAGTTGATTGTAGATCTCACTGGAAAAATCCAGAAGGAAAACATTTTAGGTCCTTACTCCTGACTAGGCAGAAAAAAAAACTGAGTGACTATAGCAGGAAGAGGGGGTTTACCCCCTGGGACTGCCCATGGGTGTAGCCAGAAGTTTTTTCTGCCTAGTGTCCTACTCCTGTGTGGGGGGGTCAGCATAACCCAATGGTCAAGAATGACAGGAGCTGTGTCCATCAATGAACGAACGAGAAATAGGGTTTACACTGAGCCCCGGTTCACACTACTGCGTGTGCGGGGTTCGCATGTAATGTCGGAGCGCACTGCTCCGACATGACATGCGATCAGCTGTGCGGTGCGAGTTTAGCCATACAGTTTGTATGGCTAAATTCGCATCGCACCCGCAGCAAACACGCACAGGAGGCATTTTTGCTGCCGCATCAGGATCGGATCGCACAGCGGTTCACACTTGTGCGATCCGATCCTGTGCGAACTGCACGATCGCACTGCGATATGCGATCAAACTGGGGGTGTCGTTAAGATTACATTGACACCCCCAGCGGATCGCATATGGCAGTGTGAACTGCCGGGGGTGCGTGTGCGATGCGGGAACAGGCTGCGAATTCGCAGCCTTCCCGCATCGCATCAGTGTGAACCGAGCCTGACTGTTATTTTTATCTTTTTGTATTAATAAATGTACATTTGTTTATGTGTTTTTGTTGGATTTTTTGGGGCACATTTAAATCCCCATTTCCAGGACTATCAGACCAGGGTTATACTGTACACTTTTGATTTCTCTGGGGACTGTGCCAGAATTGTATTGACAGAGATTCACTCTCCACCCAATTTGCACGACAGAAGAGAGCCCTTTGAAGGTAAACAACACAGGGCTCTGTACAGACTGCAGTGATGTGTCTGTTTTTTTCTCCCTACAAAGACGGAAGTAAAAACAGCACATTGCTTAGTAAAAACAACACATACTACACACAGTAAACATTGCTAGGCACCTACACAGTTAACCCTTTAATTGCCTCAAAATGTTAACCCCTTCCTAGCCAGTGCCATTAGTACAGTGTCAGTGTATCTTATTAGCACTGATCACCAGTGTTAATTTTGGCAGCAAATTTCGATTTAGTTTTAGTCATAGTCTTTTGACTAAAATGCCATTTTAGTTTTAGTCCTATTTTAGTCTTTTGACTTAAATGCTATTATAGTTTTAGTTGTATTTTAGTCATCTGAATTGTTTTAGTCACATTTTAGTCGACTAAAATCTCCAGTACATTTTAGTCAACTAAAATCTCATACATTTTAGTCAACTACAAATCGAATGGGTTTAGGTAAATTGTAATGCGATATTTAAACTTTTCTCTAGAATTTCCAAACTAATTATATACTCCTGGAGTAAAAATCAAATAATATGTTATTATTTATTGTATTCAGGTTTAAACATGGACTACAGACACAGATTTATGCTGGCCATACACGCACAGAATTTCGGCCGAAAATGGTCGTTTTAGGAAAGATTGTTCGAAAATCGGGCCGTTAGTGAACACAAGTTTACCGACGATTTTGATCGTGTGCCCGGCTAATGTCGATGGATCCATAGCGAAAACTTTTATCGTTTCTACGAAAGTTTTTATGTGTATGGTAAAATTGAAACGAAAATAGTTTTCTGACTCATATTGTGCATGTTATCAAACGATCATTATGATCATGAAAACGATTATGTAAAAGAGTTTATTCTGTAAGTTAGTGGCCAATTCGCTTTCGACCGAAGAATAATCGTTCAGCCTGCAAACGGCCGAAATTCTGTACGTGTATGACCAGCATTAGCCATTGTGATATATAACGTCTTTATAAATAAAACCAAGTTTCATAAACAAACAAAAATATCCCTTTTTTGACAAACAGAACTGCAACTTTAAAATACAAAAAAAAACTGTAAACTCTATTGGCTGTATTGTCATTGCTCATATTACCTGAATATATTATCAACATTAAATATTAAGAAAAAATCTAAGAAAAGCCTTTTTCTTACTTTTTTCTCTTTCAACAGCTTAGTAGATGCCCCTTACTTATGCTTATGGGTTAGTGCAATATATGTTTAAACTTTAATGTGCTATTTTTTACAGGCTCTGGATAGAATTGTGTTGTCGATTTAGAAATGGCCAGCAGAGTAGTGTAAATTTTTATGTCAATTTTCGGTTTAGTTTTAGTCATAGTCTTTTGACTAAAATGCCATTTTAGTTTTAGTCTTATTTTAGTAATCTGAATTGTTTTAGTTTTAATCATATTTTAATCTACTAAAATAGTGTTAATTTAGTCGACGAAAACATTTTAGTTAACAAAATGAACACTTCTGATTAGGGATAGACCGATATGGTTTTTCCAGGGCCGAGACCGATGTTTTGGTCACAAAGTATTGGTATCGGCCGATATTCTGCACATTCAATCACACATCCAATGCAGAGTGACCAGTGCCCCTATCCAATGCAGAGTGACCAGTGCCTCCATCAATGCAGAGTGACCAGTGCCCCGCTCCAATACAGAGTAACCAGTGCCTCCATCAATGCAGAGTGACCAGTGCCCCCATCCAATGCAGAGTGACCAGTGCCCCCATCCAATGCAGAGTAACCAGTGCCCCCATAAATGCAGAGTGACCAGTGCCCCCATCAATGCAGAGTGACCAGTGCCCTCATCCAATGCAGAGTGACCAGTGCCCCCATCCAAAGCAGAGTGACCAGTGCCCCTATCCAATGCAGAGTTACCAGTGCCCCCATCCAATGCAGAGTGACCAGTGCCCCCATCCAATGCAGAGTGACCAGTGCCCCCATCAATGCAGAGTGACCAGTGCCCTCATCCAATGCAGAGTGACCAGTGCCCCCATCCAATGCAGAGTGACCAGTGCCCTCATCCAATGCAGAGTGACCAGTGCCCCCATCCAAAGCAGAGTGACCAGTGCCCCCATCCAAAGCAGAGTGACCAGTGCCCCTATCCAATGCAGAGTTACCAGTGCCCCCATCCAATGCAGAGTGACCAGTGCCCCCATCCAATGCAGAGTGACCAGTGCCCCCATCAATGCAGAGTGACCAGTGCCCTCATCCAATGCAGAGTGACCAGTGCCCCCATCCAATGCAGAGTGACCAGTGCCCTCATCCAATGCAGAGTGACCAGTGCCCCCATCCAAAGCAGAGTGACCAGTGCCCCCATCCAATGCAGAGTGACCAGTGCCCCCATCCAATGCAGATTAACCAGTGCCCACATCCAATGCAGAGTGACCAGTGCATGGGGATTAGAGTGCCGCCTGATTACACAGAGCAGGGTTCTTCTGCTTACACGGTGCTGTCATACGAAGTCCCGCCTCCTGGACCGGCTCCTATGATAGACGTCACCAGTGTGCTGTCCAGGAGGCGGGACTTCGTATGACAGTGCCCGCACCGGGTAAGCAGAAGAACCCTGCGCTGTGTAGTCAGGCCGCGCTCTAATCCCCATCCCCCCTCCCCTCCGGAGGCAGCCCAATAGGCTCTACCTTAAGAAAATATCGGTCATATCAGACAAGTTTGTGGCCGGTACCGACACTTTTAAAAAAGTGAATATCGGCCTCCGATTATCGAAGAAACCAATAATCGGTCGATCCCTACTGCTGATCACTTTATTAGTGTCACTGGTGATGTCATTCAGTTCCCACAAATTGTCAGTTAGTGTCAGATTTCCCATTGCACAATCATAGTCCCACTATAGTAGCATAACATAAATAAATAAATAAATAAATAAATAAATAAAAAAATCTAGAATATATACCATCGTTTGTAGACGCTATAACGTTCGTGCAAACCAATCAATATACACTTATTGGGATTTTTTTTTACCAAAGACATGTACCAGAGTACATTTTGCCTAAGTTTATAAAGAAATTTTGATTTTCAGTTGGTTTTTTATTGGATATGTTTTATAGCAGAAAGTAAAACATTTTGTATTTTTTTTTAAAAAACTTGTTGATCTTTTTTAGTTATATAATAACAAAAAAAGAAAAAAAAAACAGAGGGAGATTAAGTACCACCAAAAGAAAGCTCAATTTGTGTAAAAAATTTTTTTATAAATGTAATTTGGGTACTGAGCAATTGCCAGTTAAAGTAGTGCAGAGCTAAATAGCAAAAAATGGCCTGGTCATGAAGGGGGTAAAAGCTTCCAAAGCTGAAGTAGTTAAAAGTGGCAGTCATCACTCCCATTAGGATCTGTGTATAACATTCCCAAACAGGAGCTGAAGGGAGCTTTTAAAGCTTTAACAAAGCTTGCTGAAAGCTCTGGAAATGACTTGTAAAAGCTTACTGTTCACACTGCACTTATACAGGATGAAGCCCATGTTAAAGTCCTTAATTGGTATTCATTTTGTCATTCACTGGCTACAGGGGCTACAACATGCACTAACTAAAAATTATGGCCTGCTTTCACTTTACTTACTGACTGGTGCTACGCAATATTACATTTTTTTTTTTTTTTAGGTGCAAGGTCAGCTTTTAGGCTTGGTTTACACTTATGCAGTTTGCTTAGAATCTGTTTCAGCAGTCCTTTTTGCAGTGCCTTTTGCATTTTTGCACATGTGATTTTACTGCAATTTTGCCGCAATTTGTGTTTTGCATTCTATATTTATTATTTTTTGGGGGGCCAATTTGTTGTTGGGTAGATAAAAAACGCAGATTGCAGTAAAATTGCTGGAAAAGCCCCCTGCCCGCAAACCCCCACAACCACCGCCCAGGGTTGTCCATTGAAGTCTAATGAAGCAAAAAGTGCTTTGCGTTTAAAAAAATCCTTGACCCTTTCCAAAACGGCAGCGGCTAAAAAAAAGATGTGAACATGTTCCATAGGAAAAAATATTAAATAAACTGTAGTGTGTTTCTGCAAAAAGCACCAAAAATGCATAGGTGTGAACCAGGCCTAAGGTTCTAGGTTTTACGCATATTCAACATCCTGCTGTTTCTCTAGCATGTAACTAGGATGTCTCTGGAATAAGTGTTCCTATATCACATGTAACACATAGCCGCCAATTGTCCCGTTTTTGCCGGGACAATCTCAGCAAATAGGGCTCTGTCCCGGGTAATTTTCTCTGCCGGGACTTGTCCCGGCCAGTCGCGTAGCGTGTGTGTGTGTGTGTGGGGGGGGGGGGGGCGTCAGACCTTTAATAAATTTCCTAACTGTGTCACACTCGCATCTTCCGGCTCAGCGATGGCCCACCTGCCCCGCCCTGTGATTGGATGAACATGGCGGGGCTGGCGTGCGCCTGTCCAGTTTTGCAGCGTGGGGTGGGAGCCCTGGCGCATCGTGGGGTGGGAGCCACCCTGCTCTCTCTTCTCTCCTCTCTCCCCACCCTGACACACTGCTCTCTCCCCACCCTGACACACTGCTCTCTCCTCTCTCCCCACCCTGACACACTGCTCTCTCCTCTCTCCCCACCCTGACACACTGCTCTCTCCTCTCTCCCCACCCTGAAACACTGCTCTCTCCTCTCTCCCCACCCTGACACGCTACTCTCTCGTCTCTCCCCACCCTGATACGCTGCTCTCTCCTCTATCCCCACCCTGACACGCTGCTCTCTCCTCTCTCCCCACCCTGACACACTGCTCTCTCCTCTCTCCCTACCCTGACACACTGCTCTCTCCTCTCTCCCCACCCTGACACACTGCTCTCTCCTCTCTCCCCACCCTGACACGCTGCTCTCTCCTATCTCCCCACCCTGACACACTGCTCTCTCCTCTCTCCCCACCCTGACACACTGCTCTCTCCTCTCTCCCCACCCTGACACGCTGCTCTCTCCTCTCTCCCCACCCTGACACACTGCTCTCTCCTCTCTCCCCACCCTGACACACTGCTCTCTCCCCACCCTGACACACTGCTCTCTCCTCTCTCCCCACCCTGACACGCTACTCTCTCCTCTCTCCCCACCCTGACACACTGCTCTCTCCTCTCTCCCCACCCTGACACGCTGCTCTCTCCTCTCTCCCCACCCTGACACACTGCTCTCTCCTCTCTCCCCACCCTGACACACTGCTCTCTCCTCTCTCCCCACCCTGACACACTGCTCTATCCTCTCTCCTCACCCTGACACACTGCTCTCTCCTCTCTCCCCACCCTGACACACTGCTCTCTCCTCTCTCCCCACCCTGACACGCTGCTCTCTCCTCTCTCCCCACCCTGACACGCTGCTCTCTCCTCTCTCCCCACCCTGACACACTGCTCTCTCCTCTCTCCCCACCCTGACACACTGCTCTCTCCTCTCTCCCCACCCTGACACGCTGCTCTCTCCTCTCTCCCCACCCTGACACACTGCTCTCTCCTCTCTCCCCACCCTGACACACTGCTCTCTCCTCTCTCCCCACCCTGACACGCTGCTCTCTCCTCCTCCCTGACACTATGAGTGATGCAAGTATAGGGGGGAGTATGGAGAATGCATTGAGTGTGCTGCGAATATAGGAAAATAGGGACATTTTAAAGTTCTTTTTATTTATTTATGGAGGGGGGGGGGCGCAAGTAGCTGGTCTTGCCTAGGGTGCAGAATAGTCTAGCACCGGCCCTGTGTGTAGGGAAGGAAGAGTGGAATTCTGATGCCTCAATGCTACTTCTGACAGGTAGAAGAAAACATTCTTTATTGGAAGGAGGGATCTGAGAATCAGGACAGGTGAGAACATTTGCATAAATTGCTGCGATTTCCTGTTTCTTTGGCAGGCATGCGGGATTATCAAAGTCTACTCAACGTTTAAATCATAAAAAAAAAAAACTTTGTAATGAAATCAAAGTTTCCAAAAGATGGCCAAGTCCTTCTCTCTCCATTTAAAAATGAATATTAACCAATTTATAATTTTGTTAACGAGAAACACATTGTTCTGTATTCAGCACTACAAAAGTATAATAGGTCAATTCAAAGTGGATTAGTGTGTCAAGTGCATTACAAAACAACAAGTTTTTTTTTCCTGATTTTTTTTAAGCAAACTTTGCATGAAAATGAGAGGTCAGCTTATCTTGTAACCCCAACTCCATGAAAAAAAAAGTGCTCAATAAAATTTAAAGCAGAACTATACTGCATCTGAGCACCACAAACCAAAAACGCTATTTCATTTATTTTTATTGTTTGAAGCAAACTCCCTCATCCATCTATGTCTCCATGCTTAATTTTCCTGAAAAATCACTTTGAAAACCACCTCCCTAGCATTTCTGGCCACAGCCATCTTGAGTAAGGGCAGATGATTACTGTAGCATTTACTTACTTGAATCCATCTGCCCTTGGCTCAGGCACGCAGGCAGGAGAGTGTGCTTGTTATATTATAATACAGGATTTAAATTGTGTCAACAGTTTGCACCAACAGTTTGTGCTATATTGGAGGGGCTGAGAAAGCCTCCTGAAGACTCCTGGGATGTTTGACATAATTTTGGTCTAGGCCAGAAAGCAGGAAATAACTGAAGAAATGTTGGGAAAAAAAAGGTTTAAAATAAATATAATACACCTTCTCATCTATTTAATAATGATAGCAGCAGAGGAATTAAAAATAGTCAATGCTGAATGAAGACGTCAATTTGCTGACGAAACACGTCAAGTTGGTACGCACGCCGCTGCGCCCAACCCCGCTGGTGAACCGCACGCCGCGATCCCACTTCCGGGTACGGCGCGGTCACACACACACACGGCAATATGCCGCGAGGCTGAACAGTGTTTGCAAAGGGGTAAGAGCGGCTTCTTTTTTCACAGCAGAGACTGTATTTTGCTTGAAGTTTAACCACTATTTTGGAGTGTTTTCCCTCACAAAGAGTGTACGTTTTATGGTTTTTTGGCTCATGTAGTTTTTAAGCTTGGAGTGTTTTTAAAGCTTGGAGTGCTTTTTAACCATGTTTTAAATAAAGGAGTTGTTTTAACACTCTGCACTATGAGGAGCACTTTGCTTTTATTTTATATTGAGCCACAAATTACACTCTAAAGAGAGAGTTCCCATCTCACCGTGGACCGTGAGTGATATCCGGCAGACCCTTGAGGCACGGAGGAACCGGGACACAACAAACATTAAGCACAGTTTGATTCCCACTGGCGTATGCCACTAGGAATCTACAATATCTGGTAAGTGAGTTTTCTTACCACAAATACCACAGCAAGGTGACCGGTGAAGGGTTACAACATTGAGATTGGAGCACAAAATATTATAAGAAGGACTTTTGCACCACGGCACTTTTCTCTATCTATATGCTCTTGTGGAAACAATAGCCCACGTGTAATACAAAGGACTGTTTGATATATACTGCCAAAGTTTTATGCCATATGAATGTAAAAGTTTTATGCATCTTGTATGATATATGATTTTAGCCAGTTTTTTTATGTACAGTATATGCATTTTTTCTAAGTTCACTATATGCACTTTGTTTTGGAAGAAATAAATAAGGAGCATAATAGATACAGGGGTCATTCCCAGTATCCATATATACTAGGGGGATAGCGCAGTTACACACATACCAATGCTGAATGAGGGTCTTTTGTTCGAATTCAACTTCTTTTTTATAAAGTCATTTTGTGATAGGCCAGGTGGGAGCACTGTTATCCTGGGTGGAAGTTTTTAAAGCAAAGGCACTCGTTCTTGGCTGCGCCTCACCGGCGCCCATTGCCACACTGCAGAGAAGGATCCCTGGAGACCAAGAGTGAAGACACATTCACAGACATGGAGGTAGGTAGGAAAATAATGGAGAAACAGGGGCAAATAGGAGGAAGGGATTTTTTTGGTACAGTACCCGGACAGATAGTCACACCTACTCAGACTTGTATAAAGTACTCGAAATTTCTACTTGAGTAAAAGTACAAGTGCTCGATCAAAAAATTACTTGAGTAGAAGTGGAAGTGCTCGCAGAAAAAGTTACTTAAGTAGAAGTACTAAAGTATTCAACATTTTTTTTACTTAAGTATTGCAAGTAGTTTTTTCAAAAAATTTGCTACTTAAGTACTAAAAGTAAAAAGTACCAGTAGTTTTGAAAAAACATTTCTACTCAAGTACTGAAAGTAGAAGTACAAGTACTGTGTTATGTAGTTATTAAAGAAATAAGTCAAAAGTTTGAACATCATATTGTTTTTATTATTTCAAATGATTTATTTAAATGATTAACCTGTGTTTGTTAGTAGTTTCTTGATGCACTTTAAGTGCTGTAGCACCATTTATTTGTTTGTTTCATATTTTCTTTTTATTGGAAAGATTTGGTATAGCAGCTTTTATTATACACAGCCTTTATTTTCGTATGCGCTGATTTACAAATGACATTATACACATTTTTTTGAGCTTTATGCAACCTACCATCTACTGTTCTGGCAGTGGTAATTTTTTTAAAAGTAACGAGTAACTATGCAGCACAAAAAAAAAATACTTGAGTAGAAGTATCGAAATCATCGAAAAAATGTAGTGAAGTAAAAGTAGAAGTAGGAGAAAAAAATTCTACTCTAGGAAAGTACAGATACCGCATTTCGGTACTTAAGTACAGTACTTAAGTAGTTCTACTTCGTTACTATACATCTCTGCACCTACTAATGTATATAAGAATATCAAATAAATCAAAACAATTAATCATGCATAAAAAAGATCCAAGATATTATATTTTGATGTATTTGATGATTTTTTCTTTGTGTTAAATTTTTATTTTACTCTGTATACAATAAAAATGTTGATATTCTTATATACATTAGTAGGTCTGACTATCTGTCCAAGTACTGTACCATAAAAATCCCTTCCTCCTATTTGCCAACGTTTCTCCATTTTTTTTTCCTATACATAATTGGGATGTAGGTACTTCCTCATTTAATTCATTTTTATATAATATAGCCTGTAGCTTCGTCTATTAGTTATGAAAGTAGGTAGGATGAAAGCAACAATCTTATGTGCAAACCCTGCTCAGGTGTGACCATAGAAAAAATGTAATATGTAAATATAAATAAAGTGCAAGGTGTAAATAAGACAGTATGATAAAACCTAATGATACCAGATAGAATAATTAGGTTTTATCGTGCTTATTTACACCTTGCACTTTATTTATATTTCCATATTACATTTTTTGTATGGTCACACCTGAGCATATTTCACACTTTAGAATTGCAGGGAATTGTGATGAGAGTTTTAAACTTAAGGCAGAAGTAGTGCAGCTGAATGGGAGAATTATTCCAACTCTGCTACTTTGGCCTTAAGTTTGAAATTCCCTTTTCAATTTCCTGTAATTCTCTCTTTATTGAGTAGACCCTATAATCTGATAAGTAGGCGGAGATTAATTATGTGGAGTGGGCGGAGCTTCACTGACGTGGGTGTGGTAAGTAATTGATAGCTGTGCTGCTAAGTGTCCCTGGAAATTTTTTTCAAATGTTGGCAACTATGGTAACAACACATCTGGCTTTCTTATGGATTTGTGATAGGTTGTTCTTGTGGTCTGTGAATGTTGAAACCAATATCCACACAGTAAAAAGTTATGTATCCCAGAAATCATTTTCAAATTAGAACACACCAATTCCAATAGATATTACTAAATAACAAACTGCCGACACCAGAACCTTTAAACTCTTAAAGGCTCAAATAATGCAATCTTGATGGCAAAGTCATATCTTCTAAATCTCCACTCTTAATCTGTTATAAAAGAACAACTTTAGCTGTCAGGAATAGGTATGTGTGCTGTTATTTCCTTGTATTCTCTTCCTGCCAGAAATGACAGCTTGTTTTAAGTCTTTTACTCAGCTGAGACCAGAGATAGGATGGTTATAGTCTGACACTCCATCTAAGACCAGAGATAGGATGGTTATAGACTGACACTCCATCTAAGACCAGAGATAGGATGGTTATAGTCTGACACTCCATCTAAGACCAGAGATAGGATGGTTATAGACTGACACTCCATCTAAGACCAGATATAGGATGGTTATAGTCTGACACTCCATCTAAGACCAGATATAGGATGGTTATAGTCTGACACTCCATCTAAGACCAGATATAGGATGGTTATAGTCTGACACTCCATCTAAGACCAGATATAGGATGGTTATAGACTGACACTCCATCTAAGACCAGAGATAGGATGGTTATAGTCTGACACTCCATCTAAGACCAGATATAGGATGGTTATAGACTGACACTCCATCTAAGACCAGATATAGGATGGTTATAGTCTGACACTCCATCTAAGACCAGAGATAGGATGGTTATAGTCTGACACTCCATCTAAGACCAGAGATAGGATGGTTATAGACTGACACTCCATCTAAGACCAGATATAAGATGGTTATAGTCTGACACTCCATCTAAGACCAGAGATAGGATGGTTATAGTCTGACACTCCATCTAAGACCAGAGATAGGATGGTTATAGACTGACACTCCATCTAAGACCAGATATAGGATGGTTATAGTCTGACACTCCATCTAAGACCAGAGATAGGATGGTTATAGTCTGACACTCCATCTAAGACCAGAGATAGGATGGTTATAGTCTGACACTCCATCTAAGACCAGAGATAGGATGGTTATAGACTGACACTCCATCTAAGACCAGAGATAGGATGGTTATAGTCTGACACTCCATCTAAGACCAGAGATAGGATGGTTATAGTCTGACACTCCATCTAAGACCAGAGATAGGATGGTTATAGTCTGACACTCCATCTAAGACCAGAGATAGGATGGTTATAGACTGACACTCCATCTAAGACCAGAGATAGGATGGTTATAGTCTGACACTCCATCTAAGACCAGAGATAGGATGGTTATAGTCTGACACTCCATCTATGACCAGAGATAGGATGGGTATAAACTTACACTCCATCTAAGACCAGAGATAGGATGGGTATAAACTGACACTCCATCTAAGACCAGAGATAGGATGGGTATAAACTGACACTCCATCTAAGACCAGAGATAGGATGGTTATAGACTGACACTCCATCTAAGGCCGGCCATACATGGAGCAAATTTCTTTCCTGCAACTACGGGGGGGGGGGGGGGAGCCATCGGGGGTGATTATAGTGGTCATAGCAGCTCCTAGCTATAATCGCAAGATAATCCGGCAGGCTGGTTGTACCCAAGTTGATCGATCAATCAACTTGGTACATTCAGCCTGAGCATTAACGGTTCAAATCTCGGTCGGTTCCTGCTGAACCAGTCGAGATACGTTTATTACAGATGTTCCCTGAGACTGGTTCTATTCAAAGATAATGTAGTGGAATGAGGAATTCAGCTTTTTCCACCAGTAAATGACTCTCTGCACTCTCTTGTGTTTTTTTTCCCTTACAGAAATACACTATGTAGCACTGCCCCCTAGAGGACTGCTGAAGAATGACACTTTTGGATTTCCCTGGGTTACCCGTAGCAACTGCTTGCAGAAATCAAAATACTTTAAGTTCTTGACTCAGTCAATGATCAGTCTAGGAGTTGTTGTTTTTGTTGTTTTATTTATATTGGGATAGGAGAAGGGATGAGTGGGATACTCCAACTGTTAACTATTCACACTTCAGAGGACTTCTAACTTGAGAATGCGGCAAGGCGCCTACTTCATCCTGCCACTTGAATGAAGATGAGGTAAGTGTTCCTATTTGTGTTTCTCTTCAGGGTACTCCCCCAGTACCCCCTTTCTCTGTGCTAGCTGACACCTGTCCACTGACTCTACACTCCGGAGTGGTCCCCTTCCTGGGCAGACCCCTGGGCAAGATCCTCTGTACTTACAATACTGTCTTTCCAGAGTCTCGCAGTTCCCCAACTCCTCCAGTCAGCTCTCCTGGACCACTGGGTGCAGCCTCACTCCAATGGCTCACCAGGCCGACTGCCTGTGACCATCACCAATTGCAGCAGAAGAGGAGGCAGCCACCACCCTCCTTTTGGGACTTTGCTTCCCACCAAAAGACCCCTACCTCATGTGCCTGTGGCTTTTTATACCCTGCCCCATAATGCACCGAGACCAACTGTCTGTGCCAATCCCTGGGGCAGAACAAAAGCCTGTGTGTCATTGGTTAGGTTTCTTCCAGCATCCTATGTGCCTCACCATTGGATCAGCTGGGGACACTCCTTAAGACCAGATGAATCACACTCTGGGCACACTGAGCAGACCTGACTAACAGATCCTGCTTTCTATTAAGCAGAGAACAAAAGAGATCTTGCCTGCTGCTCCTCTGATAGGCAGACAGAGCCAAAACTATATTCTCTACCGAGCACCTGATTAGGAGGGTGCTACAGTATATTACCAAAAGTATTGGGACACCTGCCTTTACACCCACATGAACTTTAATGGCATCCTAGTCTTAGTCCGTAGGGTTCAATATTGAGTTGGCCCACCCTTTTCAGCTATAACAGCTTCAACTCTTCTGGGAAGGCTGTCCACAAGGTTTAGGATTGTGTCTATGGGAATATTTGACCTGTCTTCTAGAAGCACATTTGTAAAGTCAGACACTGATGTTGAACAAGAAGGCCTGGCTCGCAGTCTGCGCTCTAACTCATCCCAAAGGTGTTCTATCGGGTTGAGGTTATTACTCTGTGCAGGCCAGTCAAGTTCCTCCATCCCAAACTTGCTTATCCATGTCTTCATGGACCTTGCTTTGTGCACTGGTCCAAATAATTTGGTGGAGGGGGGATTATGGTGTGGGGTTGATTTTCGGGCCTTGGGCTTGGCCCCTTAGCTCTAGTAAAGGGAAGTGAAGGGAACTCTTAAAGTGTCAGCATACTAAGACATTTTGGACAGTTTCATGCTCACAGTTTTGTGGGAACAGTTTGGGGATGGCCGCTTCCTGTTCCAAAATGACTGCGCACCAGTGCACAAAGCAAGGTAAAAACTAGGCAAAAACTTTTAATAATTTTTGAAGGGCTGGGAGGTTTTTTTTTCTGTCTGTGTCTCCAGTGGAGATATTTACCCCTCTATTATAATGATAAGCATTGTCACCTAGAAAGTAAGGGAAAATCCATCATTTTAAAGGTGTCACCAGAGCAAGAGGTAAGTGGAAATCTTCCAATAAGGACATCTTTTCCAGGTACGGCTGTTCAGGAGGGGAATTCTCCACACTTTGGGAGATTACCTCTGACTTCCTCTTACAGCTCTGAGACTGGAAATAATGAAAAATGTCTCCCATAGTACACAGCCAGCAATAACCTGGCAGGGGGTTTAAGGTTATAATAATTCGGAGTCAAAATAGTAAAGATGGTTTTATTTTCCAAATGACACAGACAGCATTTTACAGTGTAGAAAAAATGAAAAGTGGTTCTCTGACAATGTCATCATGTCAAGAACTTTATTGCACAGACAACAACAATAACAGTTACTGTAATTTACTAACGCGTTTCATCCTACCAGGTCTAATCACAGAAACTTCTGTCTAGGATTAAAGTGGGAGTAAACTCCCTTGGTTGATTTTTACCTATAGGTAAGCCTATATTAAGGCTTACCTATAGGTACAGTAAATAGCTCCTAAATGTGCACTGTTTAGGAGACATTTACTTGCAAAGCCACCAGCGACATCACCGAAACATTCGCTCTGAAGGAATGGCATACCTGTGTCAGGAACAGCAGCTCCCACTCGCAGTGACGTCATTGGGGCTTGTCCAATCAAAGGACCACAGCCCGCCAACCTAGAAGGAAGACTGGGTGAAGATGGGTGACGCCGCTGGAAGGCTTTGTTTTACCACTTAAGGACCAGGCCTATTTCTGACACTTGCTTACAAGTTAAAATCAGTATTTTTTTACTAGAAAATTACTTAGAACCCCCAAACATTATACATATATATATATATATATATATATTTTAGCAAAGACTCGGGAGAATAAAATGACAGTCGTTGCAATGTTTTTTGTCATGCGGTATTTGCACAGCGGTCTTTCAAACGCAATTTTTGGGAAAAAATACATTTCACTGCATTTTAAAAAAAAAACTAAACAATAAAAGTTAGCCCAATTTTTTTCTATAATGTGAAGCATAATGCTAAGCCGAGTAAATAGATATCCAACATGTCATGCTTCAAAATTGCACACGCTCTTGGAATGGCGACAAACCTTGGTACTTAAAAATCTCCATAGGCGATGCTTTAAAAACTTCTACAGGTTACAAGTTTAGAGTTACAGAAGAGGTCTAGGGCTAGAATTATTGCTCTTGCTCTAATGATCGTGGCAATAACTCACATGTGTGGTTTGAACACAGTGTACATATATGGGCGCGACTTGCGTATGCGTTCGCTGTGGCACGCAAGCTTTAAATTTGTTTTTTTCTTATTTATTGTACCTTTTATTTATTTTTACACTGTCCCTTTAAAAAAAAAATGTTTTCAATCATTTTTATTCCTATTACAAGGAATGTAAACATCCCTTGTAATAGAAATAAGCAGGACAGGACCTCTTTAATATGAGATCTGGGCTCAAAAAGACCTCAGATCTCACATCTACACTAAAAAGCAAACAAAAAAAAAAAAATCATCATGGAAAAAAAAATGGCCTTTGGGAGGAAGCGACATATGACGTTGCTCCGGTCCTCCAAGGCCATAGAGTTGAGTGGGGGCCAGCTTGCCAGTTAAGTGGGGGCCAGCTGGGAAAATGACCAGGAAGTGGCAGGGGCAACTCTCCTGCCGCCCATAAAAGTGATACCGCAGCGAATCCGCCACTGGGACCACTTTTATGAGAAAGAGGACCGCCCGCCCAGTAAGAAAATACCAGGGTTATGGTAGCTATCTCCTGCCTTAACCTCGGTATTTAATGTCAAAGAAGCAATGTTTAACAGTAGTGGGCGGTCCGTAAGTGGTTAAGGTAAGTTTCACACAATGTGCTAGTATGTGATGCAGGGTTTTTTTTTTTTCCATTTTAAAAAGCTGGCGGTTTGCTACCGGAGGGGTAAAATGCATCATAGAGTGTGGTCTCTAGTGGCGCTTTTCCACTGCATGGAACCGAACGGTTCGGCTCGCTTTTGTGCTTTACCACTGCTGGTACCGCATGTATGGTGTAGGAACGGTTCGGTACGGTACGGCGGCGCTTTTTCACTGCATGGAACCGAACGGTACGGCTCTCAAAAACAGTACCACCTCGATTGTGGTTCCAAGAGGTACCATACCCGGTACCATATCCCACAATCCTTTGCATGCAGTCACTACTAGCCACTGATTGGTCAGAGAATCCCACCCACCCCGTTGTTATCCCACCCACTTAACTTTAGTACTACTTTAGTGGAAAAGCAAACCGTACCGTACCAAACCGTTCCAACACCGTACCATGCGGTACCAGCAGTGGAAAAGCAAACTGGGCCAAGCAGGGCCGAGCCGGTACTTGCAGTGGAAAAGTGCCATAGGTGAGGATGATTGCTGTGGTTGTCTGGAAATAAAGTTGTTGATACAATGAGTGTGTCTGTTCATCTTTGGAGCACAGACGGCTCCCATTTGGCCCAGCATACAATTTTCAGGAGACGTCAGGAACTGCTTTGGTGTGTTGGATGATACTTGCTTTCTCAAATATTGAGCATTCTACAGTGGCGTATCATTACTACACTAATGGTACTTTTCCACTGCAAGTACCGGCTCCTACTGGCTCGGCTCTACTCGGCCCTGCTTGGCCCGGTTTGCT
Source organism: Pelophylax lessonae (assembly GCF_965119305.1). NCBI lineage: Eukaryota > Metazoa > Chordata > Amphibia > Anura > Ranidae > Pelophylax > Pelophylax lessonae. The sequence goes on from NC_138779.1 coordinate 129,688,901, forward strand.
TTTCTACTGCTGGTACCGCATGGTACGGTGTTGGAACGGTTCGGTACGGTAGGGTATAGGTTTGCTTTTCCCCTAAAGTAGTACTAAAGTTAAGTGGGTGGGATAACAACGGGGTGGGTGGGATTCTCTGACCAATCAGTGGCTAGTAGTGACTGCATGCAAAGGATTGTGGGATATGGTACCAGTTTGGTACCTGTTGGAACCACAATCGAGTAGGTACTGTTTTTTCAGAGCCGTACTGTACCGTTCGGTTCCATGCAGTGGAAAAGCAAACCTATACCGTACCGTACCGAACCGTTCCGACCCTATACCATGCGGTACCAGCAGTGAAAAAGCACAAAAGCGCGCCGAACCGTTACGGTTCCATGCAGTGGAAAAGCGCCATAATGGAACTTAATGGAGCTGCCACATGTAAAGCTGAACTCCAGGTAGACATAATTGTCCCCAAATAATGTAGCTCTGTATTTTTAAACAAAAGAAAAAATGAGACTTTGGCATCACTTTAGGTACAAACAGTGTTGAAAGTGAAATTTGACTTGGTATCAGTCTCTTGCAGTCCAGCAGATTTCCAAAGGGGGATGAGTAGCAATACAAACAGCTTGTGAAGTGTGCTGCAGTGCAAGAAGCATGCTGATAGGAGGAGAAAGCAAAGACACAGATAACCTCATTGGCTACTTCCTGTTTCACTGTTCAGTTACAAGCTAGGGGGGGAAGGGACTGAACTGCTACAAAGGCACCCTGCCCTTCCAGACAAGGTGTGTGGTGTGGCAGAGCTGGGTAAATCTCTAAACCAGATGGACAGGAATACAAATGCTTCGGGAAGTAAACAGCATCCTAATATGTTCGTCATCTGTGTATTTAGCTGTTTGCCTGGAGGTCAGCTTTAATAAATAATGGAAACAGTCAATGACTTTGATGGGAAAGGTATGTGAACCTCAAGGATCATTACATCTGGAGGAGACCGGACTTGAGTATTCCAATCAATGATTAATCCCATCAAGATAAAAGTAGAGAGGTGGTTTGAAGGTGCCATTGCTCATATCAAAGTGAGGCCCCTTTTACACTTCTGTGTCACTGTAACATGGGTTACTGCATTGTGGTGCCATTCGTTTTGAATGGCACCCCAAGTGCCTGCATTGTACCATGTCACAATACAAGTTAGTGCATTTTGGTGTGTTGCATAAGGCCCCTTTCACACTTGTGTGACTTGTCCTGCAACTTAAAGTGAAACAATTTCATCAACACACTGGGGATTCCTCAGGAGGGTCCACAGATTTATTCTGTGGTCACATGGTAAATATACAGCATTATACGCATTGTATATTTACCAGGTGACCACATAATACTTCTTTGGACCCTTCCGTGGGAATCCTTGGTGTGCTGATAACATTTTTTCACTTTGAGTATCCATGGTTTCCAGCCAATGGTCATTGCAGCACCCAGCAATACCGTACAGCCAGTTTTCTGGAATGTGTGCCTGGGGATTATTGCGTTTTGAATTGTCCTGCGACTTGGGACTGCAAAGTTGCATGACAAGTCATACCCAAAGATTTCCAATGAGTACCGTTCATATCTGTGCAACTTTAGGTCGCAGCTACTTCAAAGTAGTCCCTGCACTGCTTTGGTCCAACTTTGATGCAACTTGAGGTCCATATACCTCAAGATTACACAGACATTGCTTAAAGTCGTGGCAAAGTCTTGTGACTTTTACGTCGCACAAGTGGGAAAGGGGCCTTACTTAAACCGGAGTTCCACCCGTTTTGGTGTTTATTAAAAGTCAGCAGCTACAAAAAGTGTAGCTGCTGATTTTTAATAAACACATACTCACCTGTCCCACGGTCCAGCTATGTGGCCAGCGGGAGCCTCGGTTCTCTCCCTCTTCTCCCTGTGGCGCCAGCATCTCTAGTGTGGGCACCCGGCTGTGTGTGGCTTCACAGCCGGGTGCGCACTGCTCATGCGTGAATCGCGCTGCGCGTCCTGAGTGGAAGGGCAATCTTCTGGGACCTGTGACGTGTCCCAGAGGATTGCAGGGAGGAAGGGGGAGAGGAGAACTGCCGCTCGAGTCGCCTAGGTACCTGCTCCCCCCCTAAATGTGGCATGTCAGGGAGTCAGGAGGCCTTAACCACTTGCCAACCGCCGCAAGTACATATACTGCGGCGGTCAGCCCCTCACAGGCAAAGTGACGTAGGGGTACGTCACTAGCCTGTGAGGCTCTGGGGAGCGAGCGCGCGCCGCCGGATGCAAGCTCCTGCTCCCGCTCGGTCACGGACCCCCCGCACGTGTGCCCGGCGGACCCGAAGTACGCCCGGCACTCGCGATCTTCCGTTACACCGAGAGAAAGGCAGGCGGCTAAGGTAAACAAGCCGCCTGTCATTTTCCCCTGTGTAAGAATAGTGATCATACGGTTCTCCTATGTAGGACCGTTGATCACTGTTCTTACAGCTCAAGCCACAGCCAATCACAGTTAGAAACACGCCCCTAGGGACAAACGTAACCCCTCCCTCTCAAAAAGTTAACCCCTTCACTGCCAGTGTCATTTTTACAGTAACAGTGCATATGTATAGCACTGATTACTGTAGTAATGTCACTGGTAACCCCAGAAGTGTCAAAAATGTCAGTCAAGGGTCCAATCTGTCCGCCGCAGTGTCGCAGTCCCGCAAAAAAAATCACAGATCGCCGCCATTATGCGTTAAAAAAAAAACAACAAAAATGACAAAAATCTTTCCCTTAGTTAGTAAACGCAATAACTTTTGCGCAAACCAATCAAAATACGCTTTTTGCGATTTTTTTTTACCAAAAATATGTAGCATAAAACAAATTGGCCTAAAATGTTAAAAAATTTTGATTTTTACATTTTTTTTTGGAATTTCATATAAAAAAATGTGAAAAATATTGTTATTTTTGCAAAATTGACGCTCTTTTTTTGTTTATAGCGCATGATCAAAAAATCGCACAGGTGATCAAATACCACCAAAAGAAAGCTCTGTTTGTGGAAAAAAAAAGGACGTCAAATTTGTTTAGGTACAGCATTGCACGACCGCGCAATTGTCCGTTAAACTCACGCAGTGCCGAATCGCAAAATAGGCCCTGGTCAGGAAGGGGGTAAAATCTTCCGGGGGTTAATTGGTTAAAGCAGAAGTTCCCCTTTTGGGTGGAACTTCGCTTTAAATAGTGATGTATGATTTTTACCTTGTTAGGCATGGTTCACACCTATACCTTTTTTGGTGCTTTTTGCAGAAATGCACTACAGTTCATTTAACATGGTTTCCTATGGGACATATATGCTTTTTTTCAGCCGCTGCCTTTTTGGAAAGGGTCAGGGACTTTTTTAAATGCAAAACGGTGCTTATTTGGTTCAATAGGCTTAAATGGAGAAAAGCATATAGTGCGTCTTTTCCGCAATTTTATTGAGATTTTGCCACCATTTGCATTTTGTGTTTTTTAATCTGCCAAGCAACAAACTGGACAAAAAAAAGCATTAAAATGCAAAATGCATAAAAAAGAGTGAAAAACGCGTCAAAAACAAGTGTGCAAAAATGCCCTGAAAAAAAGCACTGCAGAAATTAATCAAAAGCAAACTGCATAGATGTGAACCGAGCCTTACGGTGCTTTGATAGCCCATACATTTTCAACAGGCTGCTTTAACATGACACACACGAAAATGCAGAAGACCACTACTTGTGACTAAAAAATATCACACTCACCAACTCCAAAAGCTGACAGTGCAGCAAATTGCGCATTTTTTGACAACACAGATCAGCATCCCTCTATGGCCATCTGGCTCCATCCATCCACCCTTGGTCTTCTCGATTTAACTGTAACTCTGCACCACTAGGAGTGAGAATGCCACCAAGCCATTATGAAGCTGCAAATCCGAGAGGTGGCGGCCTGACATCAGCGTATATCCCCACCCTCCTATTGATATTGCTTTTTAATTTGATATTATATATTTTTATAAATAACTTTCATATATTTATTTATTTGAGCAGTTTGTCATACTGTAGATGTTTCACTTGTATGTGATGAGTATTTGACATAGCCACTTTAAAGTATTATTGAGTGTATACGCTGGCACTGATATACAGTACTGTTCAACATTTTTAGGCAGGTGCGAGGTGTGAAGAAATGCTGTAAAGTAAGAATGCTTTAAAAAAAATATACACTGCCTGGCCAAAAAAAAGTTGCCACCTGGAATTAACCAGGACTTAACAAGATGACAATTCCAGGATTCTTTGGGCTCAAATTGTGAAAGAGTGGTTCAGGGAGCATGAGACATAATTTTCACACATGGATTGGCCACCACATAGTCCAGAACTTAACCCCATAGAGAATCCTTGGGATGTGCTGGAGAAGGCTTTGGGCAGTGGTCTGACTTTCCCATCATCAATACAAGATCTCGGTGAAAAATTACAAAAACACATGTCACTGTCTAGATTCAGATGGAAGACCCCAACTGCTGGACAGAGTAATCACAGAGATGATTGTCACTGATAACCAGTTATTTACAATGGTGTCTGACTCAGGATTTAAGCAGTTGATGTCCATGCTTGAGCCAAGCTACACACTGAAGAGTGAGCAGTATTATCGAACCGAAATGCTGGCAAAGCTACACCAAAAGGTAGTTGACAAAGTGAAGGCTATGCTGCAACCAGAGAATGCTGGCAACTCACTCTCATTCATGACGGATTGCTGGTCACAGAGTCAGAGTCACTACTGATTCTTACATGCCACTTCATTGACATGGACAAAAAGGCAATTGGTGTTTAATTCAAACGCGATACAAGGATCACACACAGCTGAGTACAGTAGAGAAATGTTTCTAGGCATGCTTGAAGAATGAGGAATCAACAAAGACAGGGTGATGCTTGCGCAACTTCGAGACAGTGGAGCAAACATGCCTAAAGGAATGAGGCTTGCTGATACATTAGACCTCTGTGTCATTATAGAGCACAACACCCTCCAACTTTCAAATGTGTGTCTATCAAACCAAAGAGCTTTGATATATGTTTTGAGAAGCATGAAGAGATTAAAAATGTTGTGCTTGCAAGTCTTTTGAATCCTCGATACAAGAATCATGCTTTCTCTTCTGATGATGTATTGGCTAAGGCGAAACAATGGCTGACAGAAGATATTCAACAGGAGGTGCAGGAGGTTCCTCCCGAAAAGACCAGAACTCTATTTTTATGAAGAGCAGCATGCTGAAAAAACAGACAAATGTCCATAAATATATCAACGACCAGAAGAGAATCTTCTTCATCGTGGACGAATTGATCAGGACATTTTCAGTGTTTTATTGGGACCTCATGCTGAGGATTCAATTTCTTCGGAATCTGCAACGATAAGCCTGGATGATGAACTTCATCTCTATTTGAAAGAAGCCATAACTGAGAGAAGAAGTCATCATCCTCTTCAGTGGTGGAGAGAAAATGAGGCACGCTACAAAAGACTTGCTTCCCATGCTAGAAGATACTTCTCTCTCTCTCTGCTCCGCTGTCCTCCACTCCTCCTGAGCATGTTTATGAAGTGGCAGCATTTTATGAACAAAACAGGAGACCTTTAACAGGTGACCATAGACATGCTGAAATGTTCTGATTTCTGCAGTATAATATTGTTCTACTTAACTGGGAGTATTGAAAAGAGTAGTGTCCACTCCAGTGACTCCACTCCAATCCACTGTCTAGCTGTTGCCTACCATTTTTTTCTAGCAGTTTTGCACTGACTGCTGTAGTTGCAGTGAGTGCCCTACTGCGAAGAGTCCAATTCACTGTCTAGCTGTTGCCTAGCTTTTTTTCTAGCAGTTTTGCACTCACTGCTGTAGTTGCAGTGAGTGCGCTACTGCAGAGGTAGTCCACTGACTCCAATCCAATCCACTGTCTAGCTGTTGCCTAGCTTTTTTTCTAGCAGTTTTGCACTGACTGCAGTAGCTACAGCGAGTGCCATAATGCAGAGGTAGTCCACTGACTCCAATCCACTATCTTGCTGTTGCCTAGCTGTTTTTTTCTAGCAGTTTTTCCTGACAGGGCTTCCATCTTTACCGGTCTTCCTTCTGGGTTCAAGTCTGCAGAGTAGATGGTATGGCTAGCCCAAGGGGAGCAATGCCATCTACTTCCAAAAGGACAAAAGTAAAAAAAGTTCATACATGAACATGACCACATTTCTGTGATGCAATGGTTTGCCACTCCAGAAGAAATCCAAAAACTGGAAATTCAAAGAATAATTGTGCACTATGCAAAATACAAGAAATGATGCAAGTTGTTTCACCTTGCATTAACAACAGAATAGGTATGAGATTAGAAAGTCAGAGATAACCATTGCACATGGTGCTTAGATCAAAAACCCGATTTTCTTTGCCAGTCATTGACAACTACAGTGGGTACGGAAAGTATTCAGACCCCCTTAAATTTTTCACTCTTTGTTATATTGCAGCCATTTGCTAAAATCATTTAGGTTCATTCTTCTTCCTCATGAATGTACACATAGCACCCCATACTGACAGAAAAACACAGAATTGTTGACATTGTTGCAGATTTATTTAAAAAGAAAAACTGAAATATCACATGATCCTAAGTATTCAGACCCTTTGCTCAGTATTTAGTAGAAGCCCCCTTTTGATCTAATACAGCCAGGAGTCTTTTTGGGAAAGATGCAACAAGTCTTTCACACCTGGATTTGGGGATCCTCTGCCATTCCTCCTTGCAGATCCTCTCCAGTTCTGTCAGGTTGGATGGTAAACGTTGGTGGACAGCCATTTTTAGGTCTCTCCAGAGATGCTCAATTGGGTTTAAGTCAGGGCTCTGGCTGGGCCATTCAAGAACAGTCACGGAGTTGTTGTGAAGCCACTCCTTCGTTATTTTAGCTGTGTGCTTAGGGTCATTGTCTTGTTGGAAGGTAAACCTTCGGCCCAGTCTGAGGTCCAGAGCACTCTGGAGAAGGTTTTTGTCCAGGATATCCCTGTACATGGCCGCATTCATCTTTCCCTCGATTGCAACCAGTCGTCCTGTCCCTGCAGCTGAAAAACACCCCCACAGCATGATGCTGCCACCACCATGCTTCACTGTTGGGACTGTATTGGACCGGTGATGAGCAGTGCCTGGTTTTCTCCACACATACCGCTTAGACTTAAGGCCAAAAAGTTCTATTTTGGTCTCATCAGACCAGAGAATCTTATTTCTCACCATCTTGGAGTCCTTCAGGTGTTTTTTAGCAAACTCCATGCGGGCTTTCATGTGTCTTACACTGAGGAGAGGCTTCCATCGGGCCACTCTGCCATAAAGTCCCGACTGGTGGAGGGCTGCAGTGATGGTTGACTTTCTACAACTTTCTCCCATCTCCTGACTGCATCTCTGGAGCTCAGCCACAGTGATCTTTGGGTTCTTCTTTACCTCTCTCACCAAGGCTCTTCTCCCCCGATAGCTCAGTTTGGCCAGACGGCCAGCTCTAGGAAGGGTTCTGGTCATCCCAAACGTCTTCCATTTGAGGATTATGGAAGCCACTGTGCTCTTAGGAACCTTAAGTGCAGCAGAAATCTTTTTGTAACCTTGGCCAGATCTGTGCCTTGCCACAATTCTGTCTCTGAGCTCTTCAGGCAGTTCCTTTGACCTCATGATTCTCATTTGCTCTGACATGCATTGTGATCTGGAAGGTCTTATATAGACAGGTGTGTGGCTTTCCTAATCAAGTCCAATCAGTATAATCAAACACAGCTAGACTCAAATGAAGGTGTAGAACCATCTCAAGGATGATCAGAAGAAATGGAAAGCACCTGAGTTAAATATATGAGTGTCACAGCAAAGGGTCTGAATACTTAGGACCATGTGATATTTCAGTTTTTCTTTTTTAATAAATCTGCAACAATGTCAACAATTCTGTGTTTTTCTGTCAGTATGGGGTGCTATGTGTACATTCATGAGGAAGAATGAACCTAAATGATTTTAGCAAATGGCTGCAATATAACAAAGAGTGAAAAATTTAAGGGGGTCTGAATACTTTCCGTACCCACTGTATATGAGCATTTTACATGGACCAGTTTTCAAAGTGGACTTCATGCTTAATCAGTACAATTTATGAAGTCACTTTAAAACTGGTTATGCATGCTAAATAAGAATGTAGCAGTAGGCAGACTAGGAGCCAAAAGTTAATGAGTAACTCAGCTTTTTTTAACCACTTTAAGACCAGGCCTATTTTTGACACTTGGTGTTTACGAGCTAAAATCAGTTTTTTTTTTTCCTAGAAAACTACTTAGAACTCCAAAACATTATATATTTTTTTAGTAGAGACTCTAGAGAATAAAATGGAGGTCGTTGCAATATTTTTTACCAAACCGTATTTGCTCAGCGGTCTTCCAAACGCATTAAAAAATAAGAAAACAGTAATGTTAGCCCAATTTTTTCCCCGTAATGTGAAAGATAATGTTACGCCGAGTAAATAGATACCCAGAGGAATTCCAGGACTCAAATTATTGCTCTCACTTTAACGATTGCAGCGATACCTCACATGTGTGGTTTGAATACCGTTTACATATGTGGGAGGGGCTTCCATATGCTTTCACTTCTGTGTGCAAGCTAACGGGGACAGGGCGCTTACATTTTTTTTTCTTATTTATTTTATTTATTATTTTTTATTTTTACACAATTTAAAAAAAAAATAAAAATGATAATTTTTATTCCTATTACAAGGAATGTAAACATTCCTTGTAATAGAAATAGGCACGACAGGACCTCTTTATTGTGAGATCTGGGGTCAAAAAGACCACAGACCTCACAAGTACACTAAAAAAGAAAAAAAAAATGGTGAAAAAAAATCGGCTCTTTAAACTGGTTGCTAGGCAACTCGGGAACGGATCGTTTTCCCCGCTGCCAGTGGGTCCGGGTATTTAGCGTCAAAGGACCGACGTAAATCGACAGCGGGCGGTCGGTCGGTAAGTGGTTAAGAAAAAAACATTCCCCTCTGGGTGATCAATGTACATTGCAAACAGTTTAACATTCGGTATTCTGAAGAAATAGCTTTTTTTCTGTGTCCATGTGCAAAATGAATGTAAATGGGAGTAATTTTATAATTATTGATCAGCTGCTGCACTTGCAGGGTTCTAATGAAAAAAGTGACAGGGTCTGCAACCCTTTAGATGTGATTTCCCTTTTGGCGTATCTCATCTAAAATTACATTTTTATTGCAGGGGATGCCCAAAATCTGATTTCAATCTTAGTATAGACTAGGAAAATCAGTAAGCAAATCGCACAGGCAGAAAATTTCATTTCTGGGAGGCGTTCTGTACACCATCTGTGCACAGAACACCTCCAGGTAGCCATATTGTATTGCATTTTACAGAAATTTACATCGATGCAGATTGAAAAAGTAAAGGTCATTTTAAATAACATTCAATTATAAAATAACTTGAGTCACAATTGTATAAGTTATATTATATTTATTTATTTATTTGCTTTTTTTTCCCCACAAAAGTGGAGTTAGCCTTTAAAACTTGCCATAAAGGTTAACAAATATGAATGGACCGGTAGATGGATCAATAGATGTTGGAACAGGGATCCAGTTCAGTTTGTCTGCCCATTACTCCACATTCATTTTTAATTGGTGGCCATGAAGCAGGGTTCTATTTTTACTGAAAGATCAATGAGCACTACACAGACCTTTGTACACACCATTGCAGGAAAAACAGTGGTGTTTATGAATGTGCACTACTATTACAATTGCTCACCCTTCCTGTCCATTACTAAGAGCTGATTCAATACTAGAAGCCTGAGAGATTGTCAGAAATCAGGTTCACATAAATTGTACAACTATAATCACCTATGTAGAAAATAATATACTAGGGTTGTTTTAATTACACATGAACGCAAATTATATATCTTCAAAATCGGAAAATGTTATGATGTTCATAGTTTTTAATACTTATAAAAGGCCACAATTGTAAGGAAAGGTTGTGCCCTTACTTGTACTAACTAACCACATAATGCACTATCCGCACTATCCTCCCAAATTGAGAACTAGGGAGTTTTTTACTTAGGTCCCTTTCACACGGGCTTTCCGATCAGGTCTGCCTGTCAGTTTTGTCAGGCCGATCTGATTGGATGCTCCATGCACCTCTATGGAGCAGCGGGAGTCATGTTCGCTGACACCCGCTGCTCTCCGATCCGATCCTGTCCATGAAATCCAGATGGAAACCCTATTTCATCGGATCGGATGAAAACAGGCGGTCCGTTTTCATCTGATCTCCCATAGAGGAGAGCGAGGATCTGACAGGTTCGTCTAAGCACAGAGAGTAAAGATGGACCTGTCATCCGCCTGATCAGCGGGGATCGGCGGATTGATTCCCCACTGTGCAAAACGGAGTCTGCAGGGCGGAAAGCCAGTGTGAAAGGACCCTTAGGCTGACCAAGCAGCGACAGGCAGAAGTTCGAATCATGTATGGGCTGGCTGAATGTACCCAAGTTGATAGATCAACTTGGGTCCAACCAGCCTGTTGGATTACACATACGATTACAGGGAGTGCAGAATTATTAGGCAAATTAGTATTTTGACCACATCATCCTCTTTATGCATGTTGTCTTACTCCAAGCTGTATAGGCTCGAAAGCCTGCTACCAATTAAGTATATTAGGTGATGTGCATCTCTGTAATGAGAAGGGGTGTGGTCTAATGACATCAACACCCTATATCAGGTGTGCATAATTATTAGGCAACTTCCTTTCCTTGGGCAAAATGGGTCAAAAGAAGGACTTGACAGGCTCGGAAAAGTCAAAAATAGTGAGATATCTTGCAGAGGGATGCAGCACTCTTAAAATTGCAAAGCTTCTGAAGCGTGATCATCGAACAATCAAGCATTTCATTCAAAATAAGGCGCAAAATAACAGCCCATGAACTGAGAAAAGTCAAGTGTGCAGCTGCCAAGATGCCACTTGCCACCAGTTTGGCCATATTTCAGAGTTGCAACATCACTGGAGTGCCCAAAAGCACAAGGTGTGCAATACTCAGAGACATGGCCAAGGTAAGAAAGGCTGAAAGACGACCACCACTGAACAAGACACACAAGCTGAAACGTCAAGACTGGGCCAAGAAATATCTCAAGACTGATTTTTCAAAGGTTTTATGGACTGATGAAATGAGAGTGAGTCTTGATGGGCCAGATGGATGGGCCCGTGGCTGGATTGGTAAAGGGCAGAGAGCTCCAGTCCGACTCAGACGCCAGCAAGGTGGAGGTGGAGTACTGGTTTGGGCTGGTATCATCAAAGATGAGCTTGTGGGGCCTTTTCCGGTTGAGGATGGAGTCAAGCTCAACTCCCAGTCCTACTGCCAGTTTCTGGAAGACACCTTCTTCAAGCAGTGGTACAGGAAGAAGTCTGCATCCTTCAAGAAAAACATGATTTTCATGCAGGACAATGCTCCATCACACGCGTCCAAGTACTCCACAGCATGGCTGGCAAGAAAGGGTATAAAAGAAGAAAAGCTAATGACATGGCCTCCTTGTTCACCTGATCTGAACCCCATTGAGAACCTGTGGTCCATCATCAAATGTGAGATTTACAAGGAGGGAAAACAGTACACCTCTCTGAACAGTGTCTGGGAGGCTGTGGTTGCTGCTGCACGCAATGTTGATGGTGAACAGATCAAAACACTGACAGAATCCATGGATGGCAGGCTTTTGAGTGTCCTTGCAAAGAAAGGTGGCTATATTGGTCACTGATTTGTTTTTGTTTTGTTTCTGAATGTCAGAAATGTATATTTGTGAATGATGAGATGTTATATTGGTTTCACTGGTAAAAATAAATAATTGAAATGGGTATACTGTATCTTTGATTTTTGTTAAGTTGCCTAATAATTATGCACAGTAATAGTCACCTGCACACACAGATATCCCCCTAAAATAGCTAAAACTAAAAACAAACTAAAAACTACTTCCAAAAATAGTCAGCTTTGATATTAATGAGTTTTTTGGGTTCATTGAGAACATGGTTGTTGTTCAATAATAAAATTAATCCTCAAAAATACTCATTTGCCTAATAATTCTGCACTCCCTGTATTGCTCGCGGCTATTGTAGCCGCTTGCAGTAATCACTGTGTTTTGCCGGCGGGGACGGCTCCCCCTGCCAAGAGACCAAAATTGCTCCATTTTTCCCATCAACACTGACTGCGTTACTGGAGGAATTTAATTAAATGGTTTCATCGATGGCTGGCTTTACTCAGCTTCACACTCCCAAAGAGCTGATTAGCATGATGTTGTTACCTAGGGCCTTTATTCTCCCATTTAGTTGCATTTACTCAAAGTTGCGTTCAATTACACACTGATAAGCCCAATGGTGAATACAGATTGTGTCTGTGTATCCAGGATGTTTGCATTTCATAAGTTATACTTATATTGTGCGTGGGAAAAAAACATTTAAATAAAAATGTTCATGCCAAATTAAATATTGGAACCCAAATCAAGGAGCTGGAGTTTGAATTTTCTTATATGTAGTAATCTTATTTGTTAAAGTTGATGTATTTTTCTTCCAGTTTTTTAAGAAAGAAATTAGCAGATGTGTTTTCACAACGTGGCCTAGCTCTTGTTATTAAGACGAATGTAAATTCTGTTTTTTTAGGTATAAGTGCAGAATGTATGAAAGATCAACTTGATATCATTATTTTACCAATGCTTTATAATGTTTAAAAACCTTTTTTCTATGTACTGAATTTCCATGGGGAAGCAATTTTTAAAGTGAATGTAAACCCTCACATATACCCAGTGAAGGGAACGGCCTCAGATGATACGCAGAGATGAAACAAATCTCCCTACATACGTTTTATTTGTATATGTGCTGTCTTAACCACTTCCCGCCCGCCCTATTGGCAAATGATGGCGGGAAAGTGGTTGCATTATCCTGACCGGACGTCATATGACGGCGGCAGGATAATGCGCTCTGTGCGCAGAGCGGCAATCAGTGATGCGGCGTGTCACTCTGACACCGCATCTCCAATCTCGTAGGCTCTTTACCATGTGACCTGCTGTGTCCAATCACAGCTGGTCACATAGTACACAGGAAGAGCCGTTGATCGGCTTTCCTTAGTTTGTGCCTGACAGGTACGAGTAGAGGAGAGCCGATCTGCAGCTCTACTGACAGGGGGGGTCTGCACTGCTAATCAGAGCATTGATTACCAGTGCAGACCCTTTGGGGGATGCCCACCCATGACCCCAGGGATGCCCACCATGGCCACCAGGGATGACAATCGGGGCTCAGGGAGCCCACCAGTGCTCTCCCCATCAGTGCTGCATGCCAGTGCCCTCCCCATCAGTGCTGCCCACCAGTGCCCATCATTGCCATCTATCAGTGCCGCCCACCAGTGCCCATTATTGCCCACCAGTGCCACCTATCAGTGCCCATTAGTGCCCATCAGTGCCACCTATCAGTGCCCATTAATACCGCCTATCAGTGCCCAGCAGTCCCCACCAATGCTGCGTATCAGTGCTACCTATCAGTGCCACATATCAGTGCCCATCAGTGCTGCCTATCAGTGCCGCATATTAGTGCCACCGCATCAGTGCCTCCTCATCAGTGCCCGTCAGTGCGGCCTCATCAGTGCTCATCAGTGCAGGAAAAAACATATCTATTTACAAAATTGTATAACATAAACAAAAAACATTTTTTTTTTCAAACTTTTCTGTATTTTTTTATTTGTTTAGAAAAAAAGAAAAAACCTTGCGCTGATCAAATACCACCAAAAGAAAGCTCTATTTGTGGGAAAAAATGACATACATTTGGTTTTGTTACAGTGTTCCATGATCGCGCAATTGTCATTCAAAATGCAACAGCGCTAAAAGCTGAAAATTGGCCTGGGCAGGAAGGGGGTGTAACTGCCCTGTATTGATGTGGTTAAGCTTTCTACACTGTTTTGAAAGTGAACCTCATGTTAGAATTTTTTCTTCCTGTTTCAGCACTGGGTGTGGCGTCTGGGCATACACTGTGTGACAGCTGATTGGAGGAAAGGCACACCCCCCTCCACATAGGCAGAGGAAGGAAGAAACATGCAGAGCTGTGCTGTGAATAGACCAGCTCTATGCTAATCTACCTCTATGCACCCACCCCCACACAAATTTTCAGCTGCTCCTTTTTAGCTCCTGTGTTAGAGAGCATGTCAGAAGTTATTATGCTGATAATAGAGGAACGGAGCAGCAGAAAGACATGGGACTTAAGGCTTTAGAGAGAGATAAGTAAAAACTAAAGATATACAGTATGTGCCTGGTCAGATTTCATGAATGGGGTTTACATCCACTTGAATGATTGCATATGCAGTCTCTGATTCCTACTTTGCAGTGCACAATGGGGTTGACTTACTAAATGCAAATAGACTGTGCACTTCGCAAAGTGCCGTTGCACTCTGCAAGTGCAGTTGCTCCAGAGCTTAGTAAATGAGCTAAACCTTCACTTTGCAAGGAACATGCTTGCACATGATTGGATTATGGAAGTTAGCAGAGTTTCTGCTCATTTACTAAGCTCTGGAGCAATTGCTCATGCAGAGGGCAACTGCATTTTGCAAAGCGCACAACCTTTTTTCATTAGTAACTCAACCCCAATGGTTGTACTTTACTGCTACTTACCATAATGCATTGTTATGAGTTGGCCAATTCATTGAAAACAATGCACTTACTGTGTGGTTGATAACCTCTACCAGGCTATATAGAGGCAAATATAGATCTCCTATCTCCATATTTCATAAAATGGTAAAATAAAGAAGAGCAAGCATATCAAAATATGAAAGTCACAGCAGAAATGACTTTAACGTTGGCTCTGTAATAATAACTCAAAGTTGTTGCTCAAGTAAAATATACAATACTTTACCTTGTGAGGTTTCAAAATAAATCAAAAGACCAGTACTTACAACAAAAGAGGCAGCATGCTCACCTCTTTCAGCCTGTGACTCCCTTTTCCCCTACATTTTGGCACTGCAGCCGTCGCCAATTTCTTGTAGTTTAGGATGCTTATGACTCCTGCTGCAAGCTGGCACCATCTTCCGATCCCTACGTCACTAGACGACCCAGCAGTGAAATGAGGGTCAAGTGATACAGGCATCCAACATTCCCAGAAGTGGTGAATACTAAGAATATTACCTCTTACCTTACAGAGAACTGGTCTTTTGATTTCTTTAGGAAACTTGATGGGGTCTCTTTAACACATCTAAAGCTAGCAGCATTTTGAAATAATTTTATATGTAACGATTGTAGTTATGGTACATACTAATGATATAACACCACACTACACTACAGTGCTGTGACACTTGGTAATCAATCATTCAAGTCAATCAAATCAGTCTAGCAGCTTAAAAGAGAAAAAGTTTTTTTTTTTTTAGAATCATACTTACATAGGACAAAGCAGCATCGGTCCCCCTGTGCCTCTAATACTGAAAACGAGCAATAAAACACCGCCAATCGCTCAGTATTTACAGCTCTCTGCTCACTGGAGCGTTGGGCTGTGGAGGGGCAGATGCGGCCGGCTCAGGCTCTCAGCGGCTCACTGAGAGGCTGAGTCGGTTACCGGTCCCGGCATGTAGGCGGATCCCGGCTCCATTGTTGCGATCTTTCCCGAGCCTGGACATCAGCCGACAGTGGGCTTAAGCCTGCTGTCGGCTGAAAATGAGTCACAGGAGTGCAGAATGAACTGCATCCCTGTGATTCACAGGAGAAGCACAGTCAACTGAGCTTTGGCTGTACTTCTCCTTTAATGTGGATGGTTAAATGAAAACTGATGTGAGATTGGTTTCTATAGGTTACTCTACACCAGTGATCTGCGGCCTGCTGGCTGAATGTGTGTCTTTGCTTGCCTTTATCCGGCCCTTAGGGCACTGTTCTTCCCAATGATATGAGGCACTATTCTTCCCACTGACACCAAAGAAGAGGCACCATTCCTTCCACTGACACCAACAGTGGGGCAAAATTCTTCCCACTGACACCAACGATGGAGCATTATTCCTCCAACTGACAACAACGATGGAGCATTATTCCTCCAACTGACACTAACGATGGAGCATTATTCCTCCAACTGACAACAACGATGGAGCATTATTCCTCCAACTGACACTAACGATGGAGCACCATTCCTCCACCGACACTAATGATGGGGCACTATTTCTCTTACTGATATAAACGACTGGGCACTATTCCTCCCACGTATACCAAAGATGGGGCAATATTCCTCCACCTACTAGGCACAGATGCTATGTAATTTTTTAATCCCACTGACAGCCAAACCAGAGACATTGTTAACTCCCACTGACGCTGGGGCATTATCTACTCCCACTGGCCACAGTCTGGAGCACTTAAAGTCTGAAGGACTGTAAACTTGCCCCTTTGTTTAGAAAGTTTGGAGACCCCCGCTCTACACCATTGCTCTTCACATTACATTCCCTAATCAATAAACTCCCATGGGGTTTTCCTAATTCCCTCTTTGAGGCAACCTGCATCCTATATTTTATTCACATGCCATTGAAAGAATTTATTCATTTAGGAATTTGGTTGTTTCCAATTTTCCATGTTATTGGGTTTAGTCTGACAGAGGAATACCGGATATAAACATATTGTACAACATATAAAGGAAATATATTCATTCATTCTGTCTTCATCTCTTTTTCCATACATACATATTTACATATACAGTATATACATAGCTTTAGAAATAAATATAGTTGGGGGTAAGACTGAACATGAATGACATTAAAAAAGACTTCCAGGTAAAGATATTTTTACAGAGTGACATTGGACCAGCTTGGACCAATGTAATTATTCATATACAATACCTGTGGGATTCATCTGGAACAGGGATATGCAAACTGTGGCCCTCCAGATGTTGCAGAACTACAAGTCCCATGATGCATAGCAAAACTCTGACAGCCACAAGCATGACACCCAGAGGCAGAGGCATGATGGGACCTGTAATTTTGCAACAGCTGGAGGGCCACAGTTTGCATATCCCTGCTCTAGAAGTTGGAAATCACTGAAGAGGGAATCCCTACTACAGTGATCCCCACTAGCTTCTGGGTCCTGTGCTGAGTGACTGCCCTGCTGTATTGTGAACACAGGAGGTCATTTCTTGGCAAGCAAGCCATTCAGAGATCACATTGCATTTTCTCAATTCCCAGTCAGTGAGCTGAGCAGAAAAATCCCAGAGTGGGGCTGTGTCATCATTATCAGAGTGAGACGCAGGAGAGGTGGTAGGGGTGGCTGCCGCCACAGGAGTGGATTTAGTGGCAGGCTTGTTAAAAAAACCTCATGGCTGCATCCCTGTAGCTCTCCTTCTGAGCGCCACGCTGCGGCTGGGCGCCATCTTGGGCCTGGGGCTCTGGAGCCGGGCGGCCGGACTTCTGCCCCTTAGACATCGGGCAGCGAGATGGGAAGACTCACGAGGCATCCGGGCATGCAGGAGGTGTCAGAGCTGCTATTCCAGGTAAGATCGCGGCCGGATCGGGTGTCGGTCAGGATGATATAGCAGGATCTCCGGCGGAGCGAGAGCTGCGCACGTCCGGCTACATTCGCTGCTCGGCCACGCCCCTCGCATTTTCTCAATTCAAAGTGTTCTCGGGAGAGGCGGGGTAGTGACATCATACTCTCCACCTTGTCCAATCAGAGAATGCTTTGCTTTAATTGTAAAAATGCAAGGCATTCTTTGACTGGCACCCATGTTCGCGCGTGCCATTCCCACAGGTATGGTACATGCATCATTTCAAGCTGAACTATGTAAAAATATCCATACCTGGAATTCTTCTTTCAAGATTAATTTCTATATAGAGATATTTCATACATAGGGGTTTATTTACTAAAGGCAAATCCACTGTGCGCTACAAGTGCACTGCACAGCGCACTTGGAAGTGCAGTCTCTGTAGATCGGAGGGTGGCATGCAAGTAAAATAAAAAACAGCATTTTTGATTGCACATGATTGGATGATGGAAATCAGCAGAGTTTTCCCTCATTTCAGATCTTCCCCTCAGATCTATATGACTGCACTTCCAAGTGAACTTGCAGTGCACTTGGAAGTGCACAGTGGATTTGCCTTTAATAAATCAACCCCCATAGTTCCATTGGTACAGCTTAGACCAATGTACCTATGTATATACCATATGTGGCTGATGCCCCTGGAAGTTGGAAAACACTGAAGTAGAAGCCATTACTCCAGTTGGCTGCTTGGCACAGGCACCATTCAGAGAATCCTTTGCATTTCCTGACTAAAAAGCAAAGTGTTCTCTGATTGGATGAGGTGGAGAGCGTGAGGCCAATGCTTCGCCTCTCTACCTCCTCATCCAAACAGAGAATGCTTTGCTTTCATTTGGGAAATGAAAAGGATTCTCTGAACGGTGCCTTTGCCAAGCAGCCCACCTCCTGTGTTCACAATACAGCAGGGCAACAGCTCAGTACGGGACTTGGAAGCAAGTGGAGATCATTGAGGAGCTTATTAGAGTGATTTCCAGGTTCTAGAAGGATCCCACAGGTATGGTATATGCATTGGTACATTCAGGGATTTTTTTCTCAGAGAAAAGGTGCAGGTACTCCTCCCCTTCCGAGTCACTCCTTGTCTCCGCCCCCTAGCCACCTTTGAGCACATTCCTTGGTACCACCCCCTAGCCACCTCCCAGTATCGCCCCTTTTAGAGAAGAACCAAGTATCTTTTTTTTTTGGTGCCAAGTAATTTGTATGGAATTTTTAAATTCTAAAAAGGGCAACAGTAAAATAGATGCCTCCAGCAATTACATACCCCACTACCAACAATAGATGCCCCCACCAAAACAATAGATTCCCCCCCCCCCCCCAGCAAAAATATATTTCTTAGCAGTCAACATCAATAGACTGTTCAGGAGCCAGCAACAATAGCCCCCTTACTCAACAGTAGATTTCCCCCGAGCAACGATAGACCCCTCTCTCAACAGTAGACCCCCCAGCAACAATAGATCCCCCAAGCAACAACAGACCCTACCAACTTTAGACCCTTTCCGGGGACAAGGCCATCCAGTGACCTGGGAAAAGATGCCAAACTGCGCCCCCCCTTCCATTAGGGTTAGGGTCAAGGCGCCCACATCCCTGCAATAAACCATTGCACCCAGGGCAACTTTCCCTCCTGCCCACCCCTTTGTCCCAACCCTGCTTTCCAGTGTCAATAGATCCCCCAGCAGCTATCTCCAATAGATCCTTCTAGCATATCCAAGCACTCCTTGCCATTACATACATGCAGTGCTAAAGGTACTGGAATTGCGTTCCACCACGTTCCCACTGAAAGAAGCCCCGGTTACATTAATCCAAGCTGAACCAATGTAACTATGTAAAAATATCCATACCTGGAATTCTTATTTACATTTTCTGTACTCCATCAGACAGAACTTCAAAAGCTGAAAAGCTAAGAATATTTTCCTATAAAATCATCAAACATGCTGATTTAGGTACACTTTAAGAGCAGTTTAGCATCATTTCTTTGAGAGAAGGCCTTGTACTCACAAGTAATATTGGAGGTGGCCAAGTCTCTCTGGTCACAGTTGTATAAGCCAGTTTCTCAGCCACAAGTGCATTTGATTCATCATATCTTTACTTTCTCTAGTGATCTGTTCAAAAGTCAGGTGGTTATTTACTTTACAAGTTAGATGTGTCCAGGGGTCACCAACCAGCCACCCAGCACTCACAGCTGCATTTACCAATCAGATCAAATGACTTTATGAAGAAATATATGCACTCTGCATTCAAGAAAAAGTGAGCGCAGTTTCATTTAGAAAGAGCAGCATTTATTAAAGCTGAACTCCGGGCAAAAACTTCCATTCCAATATATTCTTTAAAGTAACATCAATAGCAAAATAAAAATAAAAAAAAAATAAAATAAAAAAAGAGGTAACACTTACCTGCAATGTGACAATGAATTTGCACAGATTCGCTCTCCTTCTCTTTTTGTATCCCCTGCTGGTGCTGTCAGCTTCTTCCCACTTTTGGGCGCCTGCTGCAGCAACCCAGATGCTAAGGAGGCACCCGTGTGTGTGCGCTCCTGTCAGGTCCCATGCCATGTCCATAAACATACACAACACATGTAAGCCCCACCACAGCTCCCACCTCACAGGAGTTTGACTGACAGCAGCAGGAGCCTATGGTTCCACAGCTCTCAGTTTTTCCTTTGAGACATAAAGTGAGGGGAGTGGTGGTGGAGCTGGCCATAGTGCTGGACTGGTGAGAGGAGTCAGGTAAGTGTTTAAAGGGACAGGGTGGGGGAGAATGAATAGGACAGGTAGTGGGTGTTTTTTGCTAAAAAAAAGAAAAAGAAAAGAGGGCGCACCAGCCTAGTGCATTATCCCAAATGTATTTATTGTGTATAAATGATTAAAACTACTCACAAGCATGAAGATGGAAATACGCTTATACAAGCCACTTTTCCGTGGCTATACAGTCCTGGAATCAGCCATCTCCAGATCACAGAGGAGACCATACAGGCCCCTGCTGGCTGATATGTTTCAAAGGTTTACCTTTTTTCCACAGAGCCTAACAATAGAGGCTCCTTCAGCTCAATATATACATGTACAAATACCATCGCCCTTCTGAGAGGTGTATTCAATGGCATTTGTACATGCGCAGTGGGGAAAATATTTATTTGATCCCCTGCCGATTTTGTAAGTTTGCTCACTTACAAAGAAATAAAGGGTCTATCATTTTTATCATAATGGGTGTGCTCTTGACCAGAATTCTTGAAGTGTTCCACATCCCTTGGTAATTCGAGAGTTGGGAGGATTCCCCTGAGATGGGATTTTTTAGGCACAAGAAGTATTGAGTATAATTATAACACAGTCTGCCTGCCAGGAGCCACGGTCGTCTATTATGCAATTTTCATTTATATCCTCCAAGTCTATCATGGCCCTGCCTCAGTAAGAGCCTCTGCTAAATTTGGACTTCAGTTGTCCATATTGGATGACACGTGGCCAGCCTCACCACCTGCTATACCATCCATACTCCTGTGATAAGTAAGACACTGCCAATCAGACTGCGGTTAACCCATTGATTTTAACATCTTTGCAAGCATCATTTGTTCCTTGAACAGTCAACCATAACACCACTCAAAACCACCCCTGAGGAAGAAGCTTTACAGTCTTCGAAACGCGCCAGGTTTTGGCCTTTGTATAATGTGGTTGGTTACTGTAATGGCATAATGCTTCTTGCTTGCAACTGTTTTTAACCCCATATTTTTTGTATATTTTTGTCTAATAAAATATTATAATTATACTCAATACTTCTATTAATTTTGTGCCTAAAAAATCCCACCTCAGGGGAATCCTCCCAACTCTATAATTTTTATCATAGGTGTATTTTAAATTTTAGAGACAGCATATCAACCAAAAATCCAGAAAAAACACAATACAAATGTTATAAATTGAGTTGCAGTTCAGTGAGGAAAATAAGTATTTGATCCCCAAGCAAAACATGACTTAGTACTGGTAGAGGAACCCTTGTTGGCAAGCAGGTAAGACGTTTCTTGTAGTTGGTTACCAGGTTTTCACACATCTCAGGAGGGATTTTGGTCCACTCCTCTTTACAGATCTTCTCTAAATCTTTAAGGTTTCTTGGCTGTCGCTTGGCAACTTGACGTTTCAGCTCCCTCCATACATTTTCTATAGAATTAAGGTCTGGAGACTGGCTAGGCCACTCCATGACCTTAATGGGCTTCTTCTTGAGTCAGTTCTTTGTTGCCTTGGTGTTATGTTTTGGGTCATTGTCATGTTGGAAGACCCATCCATGAACTATCTTCAGGGTTCTGGCTGGGGGAAGAAAGTTCTCATCCAAGATTTTGCAATACATGGCCCCTCAATGTGGCAAAGTTGGCCTGTACCTTTAGCAGAGAAACAGCCTCAAAGCATAATGTTGGTGCTTGACTGTAGGGATGGTGTTCTTTGGGTCATAGTCAGCATTTTTCTTCCTCCAAACACGGTGAGTCGGGTTAATGCCAAAGAGCTAAATTTTGGTCTCATCTGACCACATCACTTTCTCCCAATCCTTCTCTGAATCATTTAGATGTTCATTGGCAAGCTTCAGATGGGCCTGCACATGTGTCTTTTTGAGGAGGGGGACCTTGCGGAGACTGCAGGATTTCACTCAATGGCGGTGTATTGTTTTACCAATGGTTTGTTTAGTGACTGTGGTCCCAACTGCCTTAACCTCCCTGGCGGTATGATTATGTCAGGAATTACATACCAAAAGCGGTACAATTGTTTTCATGGAAATTTGGCGTTATGTATTATAGGCCTACAATTCTTAGTAATTACTGACTTAAACCTGACCAAAACAAGAGTCTAGTAGACATCCCAGATGTGATAAATTTGAAACACAAACGCGTGAATTATAATCGAATCAATAATATTATTTTATTATTTAATATATAATATATATAATAAAATTATATTATTGATTAGATTATAATTCATGCATTATATATTATATATAGATATATGTGTGTGTGTGTGTATATATATATATATATATATATATACACACACATATATATATAATATATAACGCATGAATTATAATTGAATCAATAATATAATTTTATATATATGTGTGTGTGTGTGCATATATATATATATATATACACATATATATATGCATATATATATATATATGCATATATATATATATATATATATATACCGGTATATATATATATATGCATATATATATGTATATATATATGTATATATATATATATGTATATATATGCATATATATATATATATATATATATATATATATATATATATATATATATAATGTGTTTTGTGCAACGTTTTTTTTTTTTTTCTGAATTTCCCTCCCTAGTTCCGCTCCCATGCAGCATTGCTGCTGCAGGGAACGGAACTAGGAAGTGATCAGACCGACGGAGGACGGAGGAGCGGCGGGACTCCCGGCTGGCGATCTCAGCAATGAGAGATCATCGCTGGATCGCCAGGAGAAGGTAAGAGAACACCGCTGCGCTCTCTGCAATCCACCCCGAGCGTGACTCGGGGTTACCGCTCCTGATATGAAAAATCAACCCCGAGTCACGCTCGGGATTACCGCCAAGGTGGTTAAGATCATTGACAAACTTCTCCAGTGTAGTTCTGGACTGATCCCTCACTTTTCTCATGATCAACCTTACCCCATGAGGAGAAAACTTGCATGGAGCTCCAGACCAAGGGTGATTGATGGTTATTTTGTAATTCTTCCATTTGTGAATAATCACTCCAACAGTTGTCTCCTTCTCACCAAGCTTCTTGCTGATGGTCTTGTAGCCCATTCCAGCCTTGTGCAGGTCTACAATCTTGTCCCTGATGTTCTTTGACAGCTCTTTGGTGTTGCTCATGATGTTGGGTTTGCATTGAAGAAAGAGATTCTGAGGACAGGTGTATTTTATACACATAACGAGTTGTCGTTAGGAGCACCTTCTTAAATTGACAGGACTAATCTGTGTACCACATGAGCACATACTGTAGCCAGTCTGTGGGAGCCAGAATAATTGCTGGTTGGTAGGGGATCAAATACTTATTTTACTCACTGAACTGCAACTCAATTTATAACATTTGTATCATGTATTTTTTTCTGCATTTTTGGTTGACTTTCTGTCGCTATTATTTAAAAAACACCTATGATAAAAATTTTAGAGCCCTGATTTCTTTGTAGCTGGGCAAACTTACAAAATCAGCAGGGGATTAAATAATTATTTTTCCCACTGTATATTTGGAGCTACAAGAGCCTCTGTTGTTAGGCTCTGAGGGAGAAGGTAAACCTTCGAAACGCATCAACCAGTAGGGGCCCTGTATGGTCTCTCCTGTGATCTGGAGATGGCTAATTCCAGGACTGTATAGCCAAGGAACAGTGGCCTGTATACATTTATATCCATCTTCATGCTTGTCAGTAGTTTTAAACTTTGTTATACAAAATATATACATTGGGGATAATGCACTAGGCTGGTGCACCATCTTTTATTTTTATTTTTCTAGTGACAGCAAAGACACCCTTAGTCCTAGAGGGAAGCAAGGCCAGAGACCGTATCCCCAGAGATGTGGATCATCACTTATATGAGAGTGCTGGGCTATCATACTTATGAGCAAGTATTTCTTCTGTTGTATATCAATAGTGGGTGTTTTTTTTTTTACCTTAATACAGATAATGCATTAAGATAAAGACATTTAGAGTTTAGTTTTACTTTAATAGCCACAAAAAATTCACTTTATGTGCCCAAAATGGCTTTGCAAACCCATATAGTACCTTGTAAAAGAAGGTGACATAATCACTGTGCTGTACATAGCCTGTGTGTGGGTGAAGCCCAGGCTGGCTCCAGAAAACTACAGGGGGAGGGGGTGGACACAAGACCAGTTATCCTGCACAAGGAGAAAGATGACAGCATTGACTGGTCTTTATTTCAGGATACTCCTACATACACTGCTCAAACAAAATGAAAGGAACCCTTTTAAATCAGAGTATAGCATCAAGTCAATTAAACTCCTGGGATATTTATCTGGTTAGTTAAGTAGCAGAGGGGGTTGTTAATCAGTTTCAGCTGCTTTGGTGTTAATGAAATTACCAACAGGTGCACTAGATGGGCAACAATGAGATGGCCTGCAAAACAGGAGTGGTTTTACAGGCGGAGGTCACTGACTTTTGTTTCCTTACTTGTCTTTTCTGGTTTTTACTAGTTTTGCATTTGGAGAGGGTCAGTGTCAATACTGGTAACATGAGGCGATACCTGGACCCTATTGAGATTGTACAGGCAGTCCAACTCGCCAATATCACATCGATATATGCCATTGCCAGGTTTGCTGTGTCTCCCAGCACAGTCTCAAGAGCATGGAGGAGATTTCAAGAGATACACAGTTACTCTAGGAGAGCTGGACAAGGCCGCAGAAGGTCCTCAACCCATCAGCAGGACCGGTATCTGCTCCTTTGTGCAAAGAGATGAGCACTGCCAGAGCCCTACAAAATTACCTTCAGCAGGCCACTGGTGTAAATGTCTTTGACCAAACAATCAGAAACAGACTTCATGAGAGTGGCCAGAGGTCCAGACGTCCTCCATTGGGCCCTGTGCTCACTGTGTAGTTTGAATGGCATTTGCCATTGAATTGGCAGGTCCGCCACTGGTACCCCTGTGCTTTTCACAGATGAGAGCAGGTTCACCCTGAGCACACGTGACAGACGTGAAAGGGTCTTGAGAAGCCATGGAGAATGTTATGCTGCCTGTAACATTTTTTAGCATGACCCGTTTGGTGGTGGGTCACTGATGGTCTGGAAAAATCCATGGAGGGACGCACAGACCTGTACATGCTAGACAATGGCACCTGACTGCCATCAGGTATTGGGATGAAATCCTAGAACCAATTGTCAGACCCTATGCTGGTGCAGGGGGTCCTAGGTTCCTCCAGGTGCACAACAATGCCTGGCCTCATGTGGTGAGAGTATGCGGCCAGTTCCTGGAGAATGAAGGAATTGATACCATTGAATGGTCCCCATGCTCGCCTGACCTAAATCCAATAAAACCTCTGGGACATTATGTTTCCATCCACCCGATGTTGCCAAGTTGCATCTCAGTCTGTTCAGGAGCTCAGTGATGCCCTGGTCCAGATCTGGGAGGGCACCATCTGTCGTTTCATTAGGAACATGCCCCGACATTGTCAGGCATGCTCCTGCATCCATCAGGGGCCAAAATGGACTAACATGCTGCTTCATTTTCTCACTTTGATTTCGGGGTGTCTTTGAACTCATCCCTCTGTACGTTTATCATTTTCATTTCCATTAAACAATGTGGCATCCTTTCGTTCCTAACACATTACCCAGTCCATATCAGTATATACAGCATGATATTTTTCCCCATTGAGATCTGATGTGTTTTCAAAGTGTTCCTTTCATTTTTTCGAGCAGTGTAGATATTTCCTACTGGAATACTGCACAGATATGGAGGAAATACACAATGAAGACTTATGATTCATGTAAGAATACACATGCCTCCCATATTTAGGCAGAATGTGTTTAGCCTGGATTTTAGCTTTATCTTCCGGGGAGTGAGAGTTGACTTTATGGTATGCACATCTAAATATATAAATTAAAAAATGCTTTCTGTATTAAATTGTTTCCCTTCTAATAATAAAGGTTTGGTCCTCAATTCATTGTAGCCATATGGACTAGGAAGAAATCATGTCACCTTCAGCAGGCACTAAATATTCTCCATTAAATATGCTGACACTGGCAACAGACCTGCCATTGAAGTACCATACGCCAGTAAAGGGCCAAATGTCCATCTATTCAGAATCCATGAACCATAATCTCTCTATGTGCCACCTTGTGTACCTTTTAAACATTTCCTATTTTCCTATCACCTCCCTGCCTATTATACTTGGTTAGTTCATCAAACATAAACCAAACTCCAAAAGAAGTCATATTACACATAAACCACAGGGAATGCAGTTTGTTAGTCTTAAATATGGCTTAATGTTAACGAAAGCTTCCTCTGTTAATTTCTTTTAGCAGTGGTAACACAGGAAGATGCATCTTTGCTTAACCAGTAGTAATTCAAGAGGCTGTATTGTAAAGCTGTAAAAGAATCCATTGTTTGGTAGACCCCTAGAATTAGGTTTCTTGGTTTATCTGGGAGCCATTGCTGCAGCAAGAGGACCCCGAGTGGATCCTCGTGTACAGGTTACCCAGTCTTTCTAGGACTGAGGTTCAGTCAACTCAGAATACGGGTAAGGAGGTGCTTGCCTATTTCAGCAGGGAAATGTCGTCAGCAAAATCATCTTGCGATTGTCTTAGGCAGCGAAAACAACGCCATTGGAAGAGCATTAGACAAAGGGGCAGCATAAACAAGGCGCACACGCCGGCCATTACATAGGCCGTAGTCATCAAAGCTGACTCATCCAACTGTGGAGTGTTATACCCGCAATCTTCCAAGTTAGAGGCATAGAATGGACCGTCCACAGAGGCCTTGCGAGAGAAGTCATGCACTGTAAGAGATACAACAAAAGATGGGTGTGATTTCATTTCATTTCTTATTAAATGACAGCAATCTCAACAAGGGACAAAAGCTCTAATATTCCCAAGAACAAAAAGTTTCAGTGGTAAAGAAGAACTCCATGAATAAATCGCTAGTAGGGTTAAAGCGGAGTTCCACCCGAAATTTATACTTACCTCCATCTTCTCGCTCCCGGTCACCTGAAAAACAAATGGATAATCGCAATTTTTTTTTTTTTTTCACTTACCTTTTAGAAAAAATATACTCACCTTACTTCCTTCTTCCTCCCCTCGGCGGCCACGGCGATTCGTCACTTCCTGGCTTTTGCAATGATTCCTGGGAGCTGAACGTCATCGCTCCCAGGAATCATTGCGCCTGCACCGGCCCCGACGTCAGTTCCGGGGCGCGCGCGTCATTCCCTTCTAAACAGCTTCTGGGCATGCCCAGAAGCTGTGGAGGGATGACGCGCGCGACCCGGAAGTGACGTCGGGGCCGGTGCAGTGCATCGTGGGACCGAAGAAGGAGGAAGAGGACCGAAGAGGACGCGGAAGAGGATCGTGCTGGCTTCAAGCTGCCCACACCTGAGATGGCAGCGCTGGAGAAGACAATTTCAAGGTAAGTATTTCTCCTGAAAGGTAAGTGCAACCCGGGACAGATCAGAGGCTAGCCATTGTGGAATGTGCTAGCCCTGACTGTCCCGGGGGTATTTTTGTAAAAAAATGTATAACCAGGGTGGAACTCCGCTTTAAGAAAGAAGCAATTATATTGAATATTCACAACGGGTTTGAATAGATTAAAATGAGAGAGGGAGGGATAAAGGGGAAGGGAGTATGTTGTGTGCAGGTAAGTGAAGTATTATGGGGGAAGTTGTGACCATTTTCCCCTTTTTTCTTCCCCGTAATTTCACAAATAGATTGTTTTTGGTATGATTTTTGGTTATTGGTTATGTCACAAACACAAGTGGTAAGGGGCGGGAGGAATAAAGAAGAAGAGTAAGGGAGTATGGGGTGGGAAGAAAAGAAAAGAATTATGGAGGAAGTTGAGGGCATCCTCCCCTACCTATTCCCCTTAATATCACAGATAGATTGCTTTTGGTATGAATTTCGATTTTTGGTTATATCACTAACACATGCAGTAAGGGGTGGTTAGAAGTGTTGTAGGGGTGAGAGGTAAGAAGGCAGGGGCGTAACTACAGGGGTTGCGATTGCTACCGGGCCCCATGCTCCAGGGGCCCCAGTAGCAAACCAGTGGGTGAACTTCCAGGATTGCAAAAGTCACACTTGCGACCGGGCCCTGGCATTGCACCACTGTGGGGAGGCCCCAAGATTGCAGGAAGGGAGCCCACTGCAGAACTTGTGAAAGGATCCTGCTGCGGGACCGTAATAAAAGGCCATGCAACGAGAATAAAGAGCCCCAGGATTAGTGGGAAGAGCCCTGGGCTTGAAGGGAAGGGCCCCGGCCAGGGATCTGGGGGGGCCCTTCATGGTTTCTTGCATCGGGGCCCTGAAGGCTCTAGTTACGCCTCTGTAAGGTGTGGGATGAGAGGTAAAATTTGGTAAAGAGGCTGTGTAACTCTTAGATCTATTGGGGAGAAGATCAATTAGATTATTAGTATCTAGATTTGGGGATCCTCCACCTCTCAAGATGTCTTTTTCCTCCTCTTTGGGGAGTAAATATGATTATTTGTGGTTGATAAGATAAGATCATAGGATATACACCTTATATGTTTGTAATAGTTTGTCTGTAATGTTGTGTATGAGATTTAAATGTTTTTTTACTTTTGCTTGATTAATTTATGAATGTTTTCTTGGGTTCTATTGTGGTGTATTGTATTTGTATATATCAGTTTTTTTCTAAAATTAATAAAAATATTTTAAATACACGAAAGAGAAGCAAGAGGCAAACTTCAAATAAAACATTGAGTTCTATGTTTAGCTTCCTTCTGCTAGGAATCTACTTATTATAGGATAATTCCAGCTATTATATACAATATTTTTACATAGTTACACTGGTCTAGCTTGTATACACTATACCTGGCCAATGCCCCTGGAAATCATTAGTGGGCACTGCAACTGCACTGATCTCCATTGGCTTGCAGGTCCTGTTCTGAGCAAAGCATTCTCCGAATGATGCCCATGCTGAGCAGCCAACCTTCTTTGTTCACAATTCAGCAAGCAAGCCGCTCAGCACAGGACCTGGAAGGTAGTGGAGATAGCTGGATTACCGTTGTCTAGCGTTGTCTACTTCAGTGATTTCCAGTTTACAGAGGCATTGGTAAGGTATGGTATATACAAAGTATCATTGGTCCAAGCTGTACCAATGTAACTATGTAAAAATATACCATACCTGGTATTCATCTTTAGTGTTCCTCAGCACGATACTGTATGCTGACAATACATTAATAAACATGTGAATACTTTGCGTGGGTGGCACCTCACAAACCCACCTGCCACTGACAGTTCAGGTCACCACTAACGATAGAGAATGAGTAACAGTGGTTCTTAATCATGTGATCACTTTGTCAGCTACATCACATACAAGCTGAAGACTTTCAGAAAAATGGTTTGAGCTTTCAGAGGCCACTGCAGCCTGTAGATGACAGTTTATTGTAATTGTCTGATACAATAACAGTATTAAAAAGTAATAAATTAATTTTTGTTAAATCTATATTTTAACCACTTGCGGACCACCCACCGTACATATACTGCGGCAGGGCGGCCACTCTGTGGAAGATCATGTACCTAGTACGTAATCTGACACTCCCAGGTCTGGGGCACGCGCTGCCGTCGACCCACTCCCGCTGTGATCACACACAGCAGGAGCCCAGCGGTGGGTACTGCGGACTCGATGTCCGCCAGCACCCGCCAAGTAGACAGTACACAGAAAGACTGGCAATCTGCCCATGTAAACAAGAAGGGAAGGTATTGATCCTGTGTTCCTGCAAAGCAGGGACATGGATTAATGTCTTCCCCTAGTCAAAACACCTCCCCTACAGTGAGAAAGCACAGGCTAGGCACACAGTTAACCCTTTTATCCCCCCAAATGTAAACCACTTCCCAGCCAGTGTCATTAGTACCGTGACAGTGCATATTTTTCAGCACTGATCACTGTAATAGTGTCACTGGTCCCCAAAAAGTGTCAAAAGTGTCAGTTAGGTGTCTGATCTTTCTGCCGCAATATCCGTCATTACTTGTAAAAAAAAATTAAAATATCACTTGGTTTGTAGACGCTATAACTTTTGCGCAAACCAGTCAATAAATGCTTATTGGGATTTTTTTTACCAAAAATATGTAGCAGAATACATATTGGCTTAAATTTTTTTATTGGGTTTTCTTTTTAGCAGAAAGTAAAAAATATTGTCTTTTTTTTGTTTATAGCGCAAAAGCGCAAAAAATAAAAACCGCAGAGGTGATCAATTACCACCAAAAGAAAGCTCTATTTGAAAGAAAAAAAAGAACAAAAATTTTATTTGGGTACAGTGTGGCACGACCACACAATTGTCATTTAGAGGGGACAGGGGGGAATCTTCCACAGGTCAAGAGGTTAGGGCTGCATTCACACCTAAGCGTAGTGTCTTTAAGCATTTTTTCGCACGTTTTATGCACGATTTTGGCACGTTTTTATACATCGTTTTTGAGCTTTGGCATTTTTTAATTTGCCAATAGAGAAAACTTTCATCTGTTGCATCATTTGTTGCTAGGCATTTCAGCTTTTTTAGCTTTTTCATTAGCTTTTATTTATTTTTTATTATATTATTCATTAATTTTTTTTTTTTCGTTAGGGTAAGGGGTTAGAGTTAAGGTTAGGTTATGGTTAGAATTAGGGGTTGGGGTTAGGGATAGGATTAGGGGTTAGGGTTATATATTATTTATTTTTTGTTAAGGTGTTAATACTACCACTACTACTACTACTACTACTACTAATAATAATAATAATAATA
Source organism: Pelophylax lessonae (assembly GCF_965119305.1). NCBI lineage: Eukaryota > Metazoa > Chordata > Amphibia > Anura > Ranidae > Pelophylax > Pelophylax lessonae. Next base: position 129,719,810 of record NC_138779.1, read on the forward strand.
ATAAATGAATAAATACATGTAAAATAGATACCCAAATGAATAAAAATATTCATAAATAATTAAAAATAAATACATTCAATAAATGAGTACTAAGTAATAATAAATAAATAAATAATTAACCCTTAACTCAAACCTCTAAACCACAGGTGTCAAACACAAGGCTCGCAGGCCGAATGCGGCCCCCCCAGGCCATTTCATGTGGCCCTAGCACCTCTCCTGCAGCTGCAGCACCCCCCTTGTCTCTACCCCTACAGTGTCTCAGTAGTTAGCAGCAGAGAGGACAGAACTCCTTTGCTAGATCCAGTGCTTCTCTGTACTGCTGCAGAAAGGCTCGTCTTTGCCCACCCCCCTTTCTCAGCAATCCGCAGCAGAGAGGAGGGCAGAACTCCATCTACAGATCCTGCATCTCTCTGTGCAGCCACAACACCACCTTGTCTCTGCCTTCCCTGGTCTCAGCATTCAGCAGACTCTGGAAGCTGACTCCAGCCCTCCTCTCCTCCAGACCCTGTACTTTCTTCTTCAGATCTACCTGCATCTTCTTCCTGGCAGCAGCACAAGGTAAAGGGGTGCATTGTGATGTAAGAAAGAGTGGGTGATTCTTGACTTCTGATGGTGGGGGGCCTCCTGACATCTCATGTAAGGGTGTAGGGGGGCGTAGGGTGCTCTAGACATCAAATCTTGCTGATATAATCGTCCCTTTGAGGGCAACAATAATGCTGATGTTGCCCGCAATGAAATTGAGTTTAAACCCCTGCTCTAAACCTTAAAAAAATAAAATAAAAATAATAAATAGCTAAACCCTAACAAAAAATAAATAAATACATTATTATTATTATAGTATTAATATTATAGTAATAGTAATTTATTTATTTTTTGGGGGTTGGGTGTATATGTATTATTATTTTTATATTATTAATATTTATAATAATAATAATTTTAAGGTTAGGAGTTATTATTTTTGTATTATTACATATTATTTTAATCATTTATTATTTATGATGATTTTTGTTATTTCTGTATTTATTTTACTTTTATTTATTCATATATTAGTATTATTTTATTTTTTACATTATTTCATTTCAGCAGAAAATGGCGCAAATGTGCACAAAAACACACGCATGGTGCGTTTTAATTTATTTCTATGGGAATAAAAACACGCCAAAGCACTCAAATCTGCCCGATTCGAGCTACAAAAAAAGCTCCAGAACTTTTTTGAGCTTCAGGCCACTTGGAGTGGAGATGTGAACTATCTCCATAGAGAATAATTTATTTTTTCTCCTCCAGCGATTTGGAGCTTCAAGCTACAAAACGCTGAGGTGTGAATGGAGCCTAAGAAGTGAGTCACTCCAAGGGCAGCAGTAAATTTATTTTGATCAGGTCACATAAAGCCTACCATTCTCGAGACAGTTTTTGATTATGTCACTTTGGGGTCTATGTATAAAACGTTCATTGTGCAGATGTGACAAACAGCTGCACATTTAGAATGAAAATATCTGTATTTCCTCTAATACATGTATTTCCTGAATTGTAAGCACAACCTAATGCTCATTATATGTTTTTTTCCCCCATAAATACCTTTACCTCTGCTGTCCCCTCAAAATACTTTAACACACAGTCAATAATGTCTAAACAGCTGGCAACAAAAGTGAGTACACCCCTAAGTGGAAATGTCCAAATTGGGCCCAAAGTGTCAATATTTTTTGTGGCCACCATTATTTTCCAACATTGTCTTAACCCTCTTGGGCATGGAGTTCACCAGAGCTTCACAGGTTGCCATTGGAACTCAATGAACTGTTGCTCCCCAGTGTCGGCAGCACTCATGCAGTCCCAGACCATGACACTCTCACCACCATGCTTGAATGCAGGCACGACACACTTGCTTGACACCATCTGAACCAAATAAGTTTATCTTGGTCTCATCAGACCACAGGACATGGTTCCAGCAATCCATGTCCTTAGTCTGCTTGTCTTCAGCAAACTGTTTGCAGGCTTTCTTGTGCATCATCTTTAGAAGATGTTTCGTTCTGGAATGACAGCCATGAGGACCAATTTGATGCAGTTTGCGGCGTATGGTCTGAGCACTGACAGGCTGACCCCTCCACCCCTTCAACCTCTGCAGCAAAGCTGGCAGCACTCATATGTCTATTTCCCAAAGACAACCTCTGGATATGACGCTGAGCACGTGCACGCAACTTCTTTGGTCGACTATGGCGAGGCCTGTTCTGAGTTGAACCTGTCCTGTTAAACCGCTGTATGGTCTTGGCCACCGTGCTGCAGCTTAGTTCCAGGGTCTTGGCAAACTTCTTATAGCCTAGGCCATCTTTATGTAGAGCAACAATTCTTTTTTTTTAGAGCCTCAGACAGTTGTTTGCCATGAGGTGCCATGATGAACTTCCAGTGACCAGTATGAGAGAGTGAGAGCGATAACACCAAATTTAACACACCTGCTCCCCATTCACACCTGAGACCTTGTAACACTAATGAGTCACATGACACCGGGGAGGGAAAATGGCTGCTTGGGCCCAATTTGGACATTTTTCACTTAGGGTGTACTCACTTTTGATGCCAGCAGTTTAGACATTAATGGCTGTGTGTTGAGTTATTTTGAGGGTACAGCAAATTTACACTGCTATACAAGTTGTACACTCACCAATTTACATTGTAGCAAAGTGTAATTTCTTCAGTGTTGTCACATGAAAAGATACAATAAAATATTTACAAAAATGTGAGGGGTGTACTCACTTTTGTGAGATTCTGTATATTGGAGAAAATATGGCAATTATTGTTCTAAATGTGTGGATTTTTGACACATTCTCACAATGTTTGATACATGGACCTCATAAAATCTCCAAAAATGTATTAACTTCTTTCAGAGCTTGCATACTGTATACTGCTTACTCATATCGCACATTTTTACTGCTACTTACTGTCAGTTAAAAATCACAAATACAAAATAATTAATTTGACTGTTACAACCCCCTTATTTTACTTTTGTACATGCATCAGGTCTGCCTTAATTTATTAAATTGGTTCTCACCATGGCATGTGCTGACAGCAAAGCCAATCCGTTTACGTGCACGATCAAAAATAACATAGAAACCTTCCATGATGACCGCACCCATTACTGTGCCAGTAGAAGACTGAGACACTGCAAATTTATAACAGTCATCCTGAGATGTGGCTATGTCCTCCACGGGGCGCAGGTATTGCTGCAATAAGGACATAAAACAAAAAACTATTAGATCTGTGCATTGGTGAAGGTCTAGTAAGGAAAAAGGAACACAAATGTTACAGTATAGCAAATACTATGAGAAAATCTTTCACATTTTAATAAAGTTTGGAGCTAGGGTATTTAACCACTTGCCGTCTGCTCACGTTGAGCCTACTGCGGCAAAGTGGTTCGTTATCGTCTGACGACTTAGACCTTCGTCGTCAGACACTCCCCTTTCTCGGCGGCGCGCTCCCGCTGTATCCAGTCACAGCGGGAGTCGGTCCAGGGGAGGAGCAGCGGCGATCGCCGCTGCTCTTCCCCGATCGTCGGGGAATCGAATGTGGAGATCCGCCCGCCTGTGTAAACACAAGCGGGCGGATCTCTGAAGTGACAGGCAGGGTCAGATTGCAGGGTTCAGCATAGCTGAACCCTCGATCTGTCCTTGTGTCACACAGTCACCTCCCCCCCCCCCACACGTCAGTAAGCACCAGGCATACATTAACCCCTCCCTCTCCAATAAAATTAACCCCTTCCCTGCCAGTGTCATTTTTACAGTAACAGTGCATATATATAGCACTGATTACTGCAGTAATGTCACTGGTACCCCCAAAAGTGTCAAAAATGTCAGTCAAGGGTCCGATCTGTCCGCCGCAATGTCGCAGTCCCGCAAAAAAAATCGCAGATCGCCGCCATTATGCGTTAAAAAAAAACCCACCAAAAATGACAGAAATCTTTCCCTTTGTTAGTAAACGCAATAACTTTTGCGCAAACCAATCAAAATACGCTTATTGTGATTTTTTTTACCAAACATAGGTAGCAGAAAACAAATTGGCCAAAAATTTAAGAAAAATTTGATTTTTACATTTTTTGGGGGGGAATTTCATATAAAAAAATTTGAAAAATATTGTTATTTTTTCAAAATAAACGCTCTTTTTTTGTTTATAGCGCAAAAAGTAGAAATCGCACAGGTGATCAAATACCACCAAAAGAAAGCTCTGTTTGTGGGAAAAAAAGGACGTAAATTTGGGTACGGCGTCGCACGACCGCGCAATTGTCCGTCAAATTCGCACAGTGCCGAATCGCAAAAAGTGGCCCAGACGTAAGACAGCAAAATCCTCTAGTGGTAAAGTGGTTAAAAAAAGGAAGCTAGACATTACATGTCAATACAACAGCACAGATAAGTACAAAATGATGGTAAATACTAACCTGCGGCAGGATGGTGATGCGAAAAGACTCATTGGCAGCTTCACCCATTAGATAAAGGGATATCACAGGAAATATGTTCCATGGTGTAGTACCCTCCTGCCAGCAAACCAACTGTTCTCCCATCCAGAATCCATCAGGGAATTTCTCTGTCTACACAGAATCACATTGAGAGGTCTTGAAAATAAGTCATTTGTAGTATCTGCGTTACTAATAAATGAAAGTATAACTACAGGCAAATTTTTTTTGTTAGTTTTGGACAGAGTGGAGTTGTCAGCTTTTTATCGCCACCTCTGCCCCCGTTAGGGAGATTCACCTTCTCTATTTGCCCTGTTTACTGTTATTACTAAAAGTGAAAGTAAAGCCCCGTACACACGCAACGATTGTTGGCAGTGAATTTTCGGCCAACGTCCGATCGACCGATTGTCGGCTTGTTAGTATGATGCTTCCGACAACCGACTGCGACTTTTCTGCCGAACAAAATCTGGTGTGCATGCTATAAAATTTTTGTTGGCCGTCACAGAACGGCCAATTGTTCTTCAGTCAGTACAGATTTCGGCAGACAAAAATGTGATGAGCAAGACTGGGCATGCTCAGAGAAGAAAAAACACACGGAAAGTTAACCAGAACATGACATCACTTCTGAAGTTGGTTTTTGTTGGCCGATAAAATTTGTGTGCAGTCTAGAGCACATTTCAACCAACACAACAACACTGGACAAAAGACGGCCGATCGGTCGGCCAACAATCGTTGCGTGTGTACGAGGCTTAAGACATTCCTAAATTTTCGGTTGTGCCTGGAACAGTAACAAAGGGGGGATCTTTCAATGGGGACACTAGTTCTGGTGACCTGGGAGGCCTAAATAGATTCCCCTAATTTACAGGGATTTCCTCTCACTTCCTGTTTTTGCTATGCCACAGGAAGTAAAGGTAAATCTCCGCAAAAGAACACAGATGGCAAAAAAAACAACTGACAGGGGTTATATTTGATGTAGCGTTATTTACACACAAATCACAGCTGCACTATCTAAAATTAAACTATATTTAGTTATTACTGTGAAGTTTACCAAGAAGTTTTTCCAACTTGTTTTAAATAGGTTGCATAACACAATGTGCATTAATGTTCAATAAATGCTCATATGTTACTCCAATGCAATTGTGTGAACGGGTCCTAACAGAGAATCAGCATGATTTTATGAAAGATTCAAATGAAATTCCTTGGAGGCCATCCGAGACACGCATGAGGCCCCAGCCAGGGAGCACTTTCATTTACTTAAGTTAAGGCATTGGATTGTTGCTCTATGTTGCATGTCTACATACTCCTATCGTAAAACCTGTTTTGAATTTGCATGTCAGCATGCCCCTGGAGCCCATGGCCTTGTTTCGGGCATTTACGCTTCCTTGAATGGACGCCCATCATCAGAATCCCTCTCCTATATGTCTCAACGGGAGCAGTACCTCAAATCCCCAAAAGATCTGGAGGACTGGAGCAAGGCTTGGAAAATAGTTGCCAAATGCCCCTTTAATACAAACATGCTTGAAACTGCATTTAAAGTTCTATTTAGGTGGTACTGGGTCCCTTCTCAAGTCACCCATGTTTACCCCAGAAGTAGTGACAGATGCTTTCATAATTGTGGACAAAGGGGGGGGGGCTGCATATCTGGTGGTCCTGCCAGAGATTAGTAGGGTTCTGGTCGAGGGTTTTCGGCCTGCTACAGACCCACTTTAATCTCACAGGCCGCAGGGATGCTAAGTTGGTCCTATTGCATTGCCCGATACCCAGCTTATATGAATTCTAGCAGAAGCTGGTCAGTTATCTTTCTAATTCTGCAAAACTGACTATAGCCCAGACCTGGAGGACCCCACATGTTGATTTCCAAGGGGTGAAGTCATGTATGACCGCTTTGATGCTCCATGGACAGGTGTCAAGTATGTTGCATGACTCGCACTCTAAATTTCTTAAGGTCTGGGAGCCATGGATCTCTTATGAGTTCCCCTCACTCCAACTGGTTTGTTCGAGCCTTCTCTGACTGCGACCTTCGGAGCCCCCAAGTCTGAGTATTCCCTTCCCCTCCTTCTCCTTCTCTAGACCTTTCTCATTTCTACCTCCCCTCTATTCTCTTTTCTGGCTCTTCTTTTTTTGGAAAGGCTTCAAATGTAGGAAACTAAACCAATAATAGGAATGGAGAATCTCACTTACAATAACGGATCAGGAAATTGGGTATGTTCAGAATGAAAAAAAGACAAAAAGCAGAGACTTAAAGTAGAACTACAGTATAGGCAACATTTTTTTTTCATTTTGGATAGAGTAAGGGAAGGTTATAACCCTTGCCAGATTTTTTAACCATCTTTGTCCCATTGTGGAGATTTCCCTTTACTTCCTGTCCCATAACCTAACAGGAAGTGAGAGGAAATGCCTGCAAATTAAGGAAAAATTCGTGGGGATCCCCAGGTCACCAGAACTAGTGTCTGCATTGGAAGATTTTCCCTCTATTACTTTCATGGGGAGAACCACAAATTTTGAATTTTCTTTTACGTTCACTTCCAATGATAGTGGTAAACAGGACAAATAGAGGGGGGGTATCTCCTTAACAGGGACACAGACAGCAATAAAAAAGGACAGGTGTTCTAATCCCTCGCTATTCTATCCAAAACTAAGAAAAAAAAAGAAGTTTTGCCTTTAGTTATACTTTTATTAACACGCTCACATATATTTTAGGCCAATATAAAGGCTTAGACTGGGTATACACTGTCCGAAAATCGTCTAGAACCGGCTGACTTTTGGTCAGTGTGTACAGCAGTCTGTTCCACAGAAGTCGGTCTAACAACCAGCTTTTGTCGAAGAGACATGCTGGAAAACCAGCAAATGATCAGCGTATTCTGGGGGGATGTCCCCCAGTCAGCATATGATAGCACAACAGGGGAGATTGTCGCACCAACATCACTTGTGTTAGTACAGCAATCTCTCAGTTGTTGTTTTTTTTATTTACCTTGCTGGGTTAAACAAAAAAAACAAAAAACAAACTTGCAGTGTGTACCCGTCTTTAGCCAATGTTCTTTTTAGGGACATTACAAAGAATACACATTTGCAGCTCCTGATGTGATTACATTACACTGTTATCTCCTCTGGTGTAAAGGCCAAAGTAAGTATGTCACTGAATATTACTGAAGAATATATCAGAGCTACAGTATGTTATTATTGTTTGTGAGTGGTTCAGTGTTCTCTGTACAGCACTACAGAATATGCCAGAGATACATAAATGCATAATACCAATAAGAAAACTGTGTATGGCTGTTTTAAGAGTCATTGGTAAGCAATGTGAGTGGATTTGTGTTTTCTGCACAGCACTTTGAAAGATTTCAATGCTACAGACAGTAAATAAATGCATATCAAAAGTGCATGGCTGAGGTGGGGACATTACAGTAAAACGCTGTAGCAATTTGAAATGTGGGTGCCAGTGAAATGCATGTTGTTCCTATTGGCTGAGTGGCATCATAGTGCGCACTGTTACTTCACTTCCACTTCTCACTAAAAATGCCAGTTACAGTACCAAGGAATGCTCCAACCCTCTCTATTTCACCAGATGAAGTAAGTTGGTTGGGTGGGCACTGCTGAGGGGCATGTTAAGGTTGTGCGTTCTGTTGGCAAGACCAAGTAGTAGTGGTGATTAGCTATCACTCTCTACTCCCTTCGTAAATAAGCCTCAGTATCCCAGAATTCTGAAATATTGAGGCTGATTCACTAAAGTTGAGAACCTTCACACACTACATTGTGTGAATACTCACTTTAAGAATTCAAACATGTGAAAAGCAAATTCTTGCCTTTTTATACACTGCCTGGCCAAAACAAAAGTCGCCACCTGGAATTAACTAAGCAACTAATTAAACCAAGCATGCAGTAACTATCCTATTGGATAATTACTGCATGTGCCCAAATAATGAGGTCAGCTGACTACCTGAATATACTGAATGACCAGGTTATTCCATCAATGGATTTTTTCTTCCCTGATGGCACGGGCAAATTCCAAGATGACAATTCTAGGATTCATTGTGAAAGAGTGGTTCAGGGAGCATGAGACATCATTTTCACACATGGATTGGCCACCGCAGAGTCCAGAACTTAACCCCATTGAGAATCTTTGGGATGTGCTGGAGAAGGCTTTGCGCAGTGGTCCAACTCTTCTATCATCAATACAAGATTTCGGTGAAAAAATTAATGCAACACTAGATGGAAATAAATCTTTTGATATTGCAGAAGCAATGCCACAGCCAATGCGTGTCGTAATCAAAGTGAACAAAATATTAGAGTGTGTGACCTTTTTTTTGGCCAGGCAGTGTATCATCTGCTAAAATCAAAAAACAAACAGAGGGCCATCATCTATTGAGGACATTGTATCTGCCAAAGTGATATAGACTGTTCCAGATGTTCGGATTTGATGTGCCCTTTTAAACTTTTGTTTGTGAGTATATGCACTTACATTTAATAAAGCCTATTATTGAGGATAATGTGCTAGGACGGTGCGCCCTCTGTTTAATTTTTAAATTTAGTGCCTACAGACACCCCCAGTCTTAAAGGGCAGCAAGGCCGTGGCCATTTGGGAAGCCAAGCGTGAGTTCTGTGGAACACCTTTGAATAGGTTGGATAGGGGCCCGGTCTCTGAGCACAGGACAAAGGTGATACACCATCGAAATTTGTCTTGGAGTGTATCATCTGCACATGACTGAACACCTGAAGTGAATCATCGGAAATACATTTTGTAAAGGCTGGCAACACCTTTAGTAAATATGTCTCACTATAATACAATTAAAGTTTTTTTTATCTTGATCCCAGTGCTCTTTTGTATTTTGAACATAAAGTTTGCTGCATTTAGTATTTAGTTTTTATTGTTTTACCCCAATACTTGGCTGCCCATAAGAGACTCTTGTTCTAATTCCATAAAGAAGGGACAAATACACACAGATAAAGACCCTACAAAGTCAAAAAGTTAGCCAAGTTAGCATTGTTGATTCTTATAAAGTAGCTGTATATGGATGCTTGGTTGCAAATTCCATATTCCCTGTACTGCTTCTGGAAATGTAATTACTGCACTTTATACACTGCTCAAAAAAATTAAAGGAACACTTCTTAATCAGAGTATAACATCAAGTCAATTAAACTCTTGGGATACTGATCTGGTCAGTTAAGTAGCAGAGGGGTTTGGTAATCAGTTTCAGCTGCTTTGGTGTTAATGAAATTAAGAACAGGTGCACTAGATGGGCAACAATGAGATGATCCCCAAAACAGGTGGAGGCCAATTAAATTTTTTCCCTACACATCTTTTCTGACTGTTTTTCACTCATTTTGCAATTGGCTAGGGTCAGTGTCACTACTGGTAGCATGAGGCAATACCTGGAGAGTATAAGGGTTGCACAGGCAGTCCAACTCCAGGATGGCACATCAATACGTGCCATTGCCAGAAGGTTTGGTCTGTCTCCCAGCACAGTCTCAAGAGCATGGAGGAGATTCCAGGAGATAGGCCGTTACTCTTGGACAGGGCCGTAGAGGGTCCTTAACCCTTCAGCAGAACCAGTATCTGTTTCTTTGTGTAAGGAGGAACAGGATGGGCACTGCCAGAGCCCTACAAAATGACCTCCAGCAGGCCACTGTTGTGAATGTCTCTGACCAAACAATCAAACAGAATTCATGAGGGTGGCCTGAGGCCCTGACAACCTCTAGTGTGCCCTGTGCTCACTGCCCGGCACCTTGGAGCTTGATTGGCATTTGCCATTGAACACCAGAATTGGCAGGTCCTCCACTAGTGCCCTGTGCTTTTCAAAGATGAGAGCAGGTTCACCCTGAGCACATGTGACACATGTGAAAGGGTCTAGATAAGCCGTAGAGATCCTTATACTGCCTGTAACATCGTTTAGCATGACTGGTTTGGTGGTGGGTCTGTGATGGCCTGGGGAGGCATATCCATGGAGGGACGCTACAGGCTAGACAATGGCACCCTGACTGCCTTTAGGTATCAGGATGAAATCATTGGACCCATTGTCAGACCTTACAGTGGGTCCTGGGTTTCTCCTGGTGCACGGCAATGCCCGGCCTCATGTGGCGAGAGTATGCAGCCAGTTCCTGGAGAATGAAGGAATTGATACCATTGGATGGCCCCCACGCTCGGCTGACCTAAATCCAATAGAACACCTCTGGGACATTATGTTTTGGTCCATCCGACGCCATAAGGTTGCACCTCAGTCTGTTCAGGAGCTCAGTGATGCCCTGGTCCAGTTCTGGGAGAAAATACCCCAGGACACCATTTGTCGTCTAATTAGGAACATGCCCTGACGTTGTCAGGCATGAACACAAGCACGCGGGGCAATACAAACCACTGAGTACCATTTTGAGTTGCTGCAATGAAATTTCAGCAAAATAGACTAGCCTGCTGCATCAATTTTTCACTTTGATTTTCGGGGTGTCTTTGAATTCAGCCCTCTGAAAGTTGATGGTTTTCATTTCCATTAAACAATGTTGCATCCTTTCGTTCCTAACACATTACCCAGTCCATATCAGTATAGATATCCAGCATGATATTTTTCCCCATTGAGATCTAATGTGTTTTCAAAGTTTTTATTAAATTTTTTTTAGCAGTGTAGTTCTAGTACAATTTATCAAAAATGTCCACTTACTGAGGAAGCCGCCTTTATTGCTTTTACAGCTTCATCAAAAACACGTTTTGGCAGACGAAGATTGGTTGTACCGCTGTCCACAATGCTTTTATCATAGTTGTACTGAAAACAAAAAAACAAAAAAAAGAGAAAGTTACAATATTAAATACAACTCAGTTTATAGAAAAAGGTTTCCAGAGAGCTTTAGGCTCCATGCACACTGGCGTTTTTTTTTTTTAAAGGTAAAAAAGCTGGATAAAAAAACACTGGTAATAGCTTTTTGTAGTAGCGTTTTAGGAGCATTAGTGTTTTATCAGCATTTTTGCAGTAAAAGAAAAAAGAAAGCTCAAAAAACACTATTAGTAGTGTTTCAGAGCGTTTAGGAGTGTTTCTGCTGGAAAAACCCTCCAAGAAACGACAAAAATTATATTTTTCTGCTCCTAGATGCTAAAGCTCAAAAAACGCTAATAGCCTAAAGTAGTGTGCATGGACACATAGAATAACACTATTTAGCTTCTTTGAGCTAATAACGGAATTTTTGTAAAATCTTACCTGTAAAATTCCTTTCTCTGAGTCCTCCGACAGTCGCCGCCTCTTCATATTCGTCACAATGGGGTATTAGACTTTGCTCCGAAGGAGTAGCTAGGCAACAGAATATGTTAACATTAAAGCTTTTAACATATCCCACCCACAGGGGGTGGTCCCCTCAGTCAATACCCTCCTACTTCCTGCAACCATATCTCAGTTTTCAGTGGAATAGCAGTAGAGTAGAGTATACAACCAAACCCCAAAAGAGGGGCGGGGGCGGCGACTGTCGGAGGACTCAGAGAAAGGAATTTTACAGGTAAGATTTTACAAAAATTCAGTTTTCTCTTACGTCCTCCGACAGTCGCCGCCTCTTCATATTCGTCACAATGGGGACGTCCCAAAGCAGTGCAAACATGAGGGGTGGGAAACGCAGCCGCGCCGTAAGGCAAGGCAGTCTCCACATCAAAGAAAGGAACCTTACCAAAGGAAGGACACCAGCTGGGCAACATGAAAAAAACTTGCTCAACAGGAGCAACAACCCAGGAAAAACAAATAACCCAGGGATAAAAACGTATCCCAAACAGCCAGGGGTCCAAAACAAAGGACCCTAAGGAACTGCCGCACTAAGAACCTTGCGGCCAAAGGAAGCATCCGCCGATGCCTGAACATCTACTCTGTAGAATTTTGTGAAAGTGTGTACGGTCGACCAGGTCGCCGCCTTACACACCTGGGCCACAGAAGCCCCATGACGACAGGCCCAAGACGTACTCAGACATCTAGTAGAGTGCACCTTCACAGGCACAGGAGGAACTTTTCCCTGCAAAGCATATGCCTGTTCAATGGTCTGTCTGATCCATTTGGCGATGGTAGAAGCCGACGCCGCCATACCCTGCCGAGGACCCTCCGGAAGGACAAACAAAGAATCCGTCTTGCGAAAAGACTCAGTCGATTTAAGGTAAACCCTTATCGCCTGAACAACATCCAAAGAGTGCAACCTCACCTCCTTCGGATGTTTAGGCTTCGCGCACAGCGAAGGTAAGACAATATCCTCATTGAGATGGAATTCCGAAACTCGCTTCGGAAGAAAAGAAGGATTAGGTCGCAAGACCACCTTATCCAAGTGAATGACCAGATACGGAGACTTGCAGGACAAAGCCGCCAGCTCCGACACTCTGCGAGCCGAAGTGATCGCCACCATCCTGACAAGCTAGACATTGAAACTGAGATATGGTTGCAGGAAGTAGGAGGGTATTGACTGAGGGGACCACCCCCTGTGGGTGGGATATGTTAAAAGCTTTAATGTTAACATATTCTGTTGCCTAGCTACTCCTTCGGAGCAAAGTCTAATACCCCATTGTGACGAATATGAAGAGGCGGTGACTGTCGGAGGGCGTAAGAGAAAACAGCTTTCAGGAGCTTAAAAAGCGCTAGTGTGCATGGAGCCTTAGTGCTTGCTGTGGGGGCACTCGGCAGGAGGGAGGGGCCAGGAGCATCAAAGAGGGACCAGAGAAGAGGAGGATTTGGGCTGCTCTGTGCAAAACCATGGGACAGAGCAGGTGGGTTTAACATGTTTGGTTTTTTTAAACAACAACAACAAAAAAAAAAAAATACTTTAATATTAATTTGACATTTGAAGTAAATAAGTCATACTCTGAGACCCACTACTGCCACATCCCTAGGTAATGGCAGTAAAAAGAAGAGAGGAGGGGAATGAGAAAATCCCACAAATGGGATTTCTCAACCTCTCAAGTAAGTTGGGACTTTATAGGCTATAGGTAGGTGCTGATCTTGATGGGAACAAAATGCAACAGTCATTTTTGTTAAAAAAAGATTATATCATTTATTACATATTGTGACAGGAAGTCAGGTTAATCTATGGGTGTTGTCACAGACGGGAGATACATTTCTGCTTGCTTTAGACAATTCACCAATTACTATCAGGTGTCGGCTGAAGAGGCAGGCAGGAAGGTGTACGGAAGTTGAAAAACTTTCAGCTGTTCAGAATGAGGTAATTAAGGCCTCTATAATTTGTCCAAAGGAAGCCTATTGATTGCTGTCTCCTGAGGCTGTGTAAGCTGGGGAGAGCAGTCAGATGAGAGACTTCTAAAGGTGAGGTGTTGAACTTTTTCTGTGTAAAGAAAACACAAATGGACATTTGAGTGTTTGCTGTAGGATCAGCAGTGTCTGCCCAACAGTAGGTTGGGAAGACTCCTTAGGTAGGTTCCTGTGTGTGAGAAGGTAGACGCCCACAGCGGCCAGGATTTATTTTGTGTTTTATTTTATTTTGATGTTTTTGCTGCATGCACTTGTTTGAAGAAATTGGAAGAATAAACCATAAACTGTTGTTTTAAACCACTCCTCGGCTATCTCCCTGTGTGACGAACCCCCCCAAAGGGGTTATCCACACCTGCTACCGAGCTAATCCCTCACAATATATACGTACAAAAGTGTTCAATAAAACATGATAAGTACATGCATATAAGTCATAAGAAAAAATTGGTTAACCACTGGATCCCCAAATGCCTCTACTGACTAGGGCAACTAATATAAGGTATATACCAGATCATGATAAATCATGATATAAGATCATACACATATGGGGTTCTCTTGTGGTAAACGTGGAATCGCGACGCGTTTCGCTCGGTCGCTTCCTCAGGCGATTCCTGAAAATTGTCTACAGAACAGGCACTGTTATTATACTTAACCCCTTGATCAAATGGGGTATCCAATTAATTTGCGGACATATCACATATGGCTCCACTGGTTTGTCCCCTATTAGCCGCCAAAGCATATATTGGTAGTCATATATATGATAGTGGAATGTATCCGATTGTTGCAGAGGAATCAGTCTGTCCAGTGCATACCTTGCTTTAGGCAGATACAAGAAAGAAATTTCGTTGCCAAAAAAGGGGGGACCCGGTACCATGCGATACACCAGCCGCCTCTCCTCACGGAGCTCACGCTGTCTATAGCTCTATAGAGTTGATGATGACATTAGTCCACAACAGTAGAGGTCTACTACAGTGATTTACAGCTTCCAAGTGGGATCTTCTTGGTATAAACAAAAATAGTTACATTGGTCCAAACAGGAGCAATGTAACAATGTGGAAATATGCATACCTAAATTTCAACTTTAATAGAAATATTAGCTAATCTACAGCTAAAAAAAATGCACATTTTTAAATTTGCTGCAAATTACATGAAAACGCTAATAGAAATCTTATTGGCAATTCATAAAAACTCACCTCCTTACAATCCATCATTAAATCCTGTCCATTAATTTCAACTTTCACAATGATGACCTCATAGTACCACTCTTTTCTGATTGGTGTATACCAGATATTACCCATGTATAAGGATGGATCAATTCCTCCAATCACCTAAAGAATGCAGTATAAAGATTAATGATTCGTATAAAGTTTGGTTTTTCCGTCTGTTCAAAACAAAAAAGTTAATTTTAATTAAAATATTTTTTTCTCAGCAATGCCTACAGTTTTATTCCATTTTAAACATTTTTTTTCATACTAAAAAAGTAATATTTTGTACAGTTTTTCTACAGGAAGCAAACATTCTTGGGTGAAATTGTGGGCACAGTTTAAAATTCCAGCTTAATTAAGTAAAAAAACAAAAAATAAAGGAGATGTGAGAGGAGAGGAGATGATTGCTTGGTAAGTGCCGGTTCACACTACCGCGACCAGAAAGTCGCCCCATGAGGGGCGACTTTAGCGCGACTTCAGCGCGACTTGTGAATTATTTTGCGCGACTTATATGAAAAACGACTTTGTATTTGGCCAATCAGAAAATTTGTTGTGACCTAATTTCCTTTTCCTGTTTTTTTCTTACTTTTTTCCTGTTTCCCATGTGTCCTGTGTTCTGTGTGTGTGTGTCATCTCTGTGTGTGTGTCTGTCCACCAGTGCCATGTATCAGTGTCCACCAGTGCCACCTATCAGTGTCCAGCAGTGCCACTGCCACTTATCAGTGTCCACCAGTGCCAGTGACTACCAGTGCCACCTATCAGTGTCGACCAGTGCCACTGCCACGTATCAGTGTCCACTAGTGCCATGGGCACGTAACAGTGTACACCAGTGCCACGTATCAGTGTCCACTAATGCCACGGGCACGTAACAGTGTCCACTAGTGCCACGGGCACGTAACAGTGTCCACCAGTGCCACGTATCAGTGTCCACTAGTGCCACGGGCACGTAACAGTGTTCACCAGTGCCACGTATCAGTGTCCACTAGTGCCACGGGCACGTAACAGTGTCCACCAGTGCCACGTATCAGTGTCCACTAGTGCCACGGCCACGTAACAGTGTCCACCAGTGCCACGTATCAGTGTCCACTAGTGCCACGTATCAGTGTCCACCAGTGCCACTGTCCACCAGAGCCACCTATCAGTGTCCAGCAGTGCCACTGCCACTTATCAGTGTCCACCAGTGCCAGTGACTACCAGTGCCACTTATCAGTGTCCATCAGTGCCAGTGACTACCAGTGCCTCCTAACCACATCTCTGCGTCATCTGGAGGACATTATAGCAGGAGAAGGTGAAATAAAACTGGAGCACGAGAAATCTAAGCAGGGCCAATATATACAGACAATGCAGAGATAACGGTGTATGGGGGAGGTGGACTGCACTATGGAATGCCTGGGTAATTTTCCTTCTTCCTGTAAAGTCTGATAACAAGTCGCTTGACATAAGATAAGGATCCAACTTGTAGGCGACTCCCATTGAAGTTTATTGGCACAAGTAGGATACAAGTCGCCTCAAAGTAGTACAGGACCCTTTTCTGAAGTCGGAGCGACTTCAGTAGTGCATATTAAGACGGCTCTCATTCATTTACATTGCATTTGTTATGACAAGCGACTTGGGGCGACTTGAGGGTATACAAGTCGCCTGACAAGTCGTACTAGTGTGAATGGGGTCTTAGTGTGATTGAAGGAAGGGTTCAATAGAGCTCTGAAGTTCACACTGGGAAGGGATGATCTGAAATGTTAATAACAAAGCCCATTTTTGATCGATTTCTGGTGAATGTTTAATACCTAGGGGAGAGGTCGCACGAGGTGTGGTGATGGGAAGATCCTTCTGAATCGTTTGAACATACCTTGTTTCACCATTCACACTCCCTGGCTAAAATTTTTTTATATCATTTAAGCATGTGGCTGAATGGATAAAGGACTTTAATGATTTAAATAAGAGGAGAACTATCGCTCTCCTAAGCGCTGCTAATGTGAACATTGTTTTTCATTTTATTCAATATTTGATTTTATGTGGACAATTGAAGCATGAGCATATGGTTTGAATTTTATAGCAGCAGCTAGTATATTAATCTTGCAAGTGCACATTGTATCATCCTAAGCGCTGGGTGAAAGAGACTATTTGTTTTTGTACGGACCAGTCACTTTCCTCTTGTATTGTTGCTAATGTATAATCGATGAGAATGCCAAGCTGAAGTCTTACACTGTTTTTGCCTTTGTCTTGTATCCCGATTTTAAATGATTTTTGCTTTTAAATGCCTTTAGCCCTGGTTCACACTGAATGTGGCTTTAAAATCGCACAACTTCACTTGAAATCGCACGTTTTCAAAGCCGCATTTCAGTGCGACCTGGCTGACATCTGTGCGACTTCATACACAGATGTCTATGCAAGTCACACCTGAAATCAGCAAAAATAGTGCAGGAACATCTTTTTAAAATTGGCATTGCACTGATTTGAACAGTTCCATTGCTGACAATAGGGTGCGACTTGTCATGTGATTTGGACCTATCAAATCGCATGACGAGTTGCACTGGTGTGTACAGGAGCTAAATCTAAACTTTATTCAGCTAAAAATCACAGTAGTTACTGAAGCCTCCCTGGATAGCAAGTGTTAAATACTTGTTTAGTTTAGGGGAGATGTAAAGCCGAGGATTAATTACCTTTTCCCTCGTTCCTACAGATTTCCTCCCTGAGGCTCGGTTCACATTGGTGCGATGTGGGAACCCGCATTGGATCTGGGGGTGTCAATACAAAGTTAATGATCAGTTCACATATCGCAGTGCGAACTGTCAATTCGGACAGGATTCGGATCGAATGGGTGTTCCCATTCTAGTGCAGACTGAAAAAAAAGTCCTGCACAAGTTTGGTCCGAATGCAATGCGAATTCAGCCAAACAATCTGTATGGCTGAATTTGCATCGCACAGACATCGCATGTGATTTTCACAGCAGTGTGGTGCGAATCACATGCGATTTCTGACATCGCTACAGTGTGAACCCGCCCTGACACACAACTTGTCCCTCATATCTGCATCTCTTCACCAGTTGTGCAGCTGACCCCTCTCACATGTCATCACTAACAATGCAGGACATTGTGGGCCTGGCCACATTCCGAGAGCAAGGGAATGAGAAATAAGGTAATAAATCTACTTTGAACCTCCCCTAGACTAAGGCTGGGTTCACTCCTAATATGGTTGGGGCTCACAGCAGGGGTCCGGTGCGTCCCTGTTATCCATTTCAGGGACGAATCAGGCCCAAATTTTTGCCTGAATTCAAACCTGAAACGGAGCCATAGACGCACAAGACCCCTGTGCAATCCACTCTGCAGCCATGAGTCATGAGGGAACCGGCTCCATTGAGAGCGGGGCAGTCTTTTGTCATGCAAATTGGATGCAGGGGAAACCCACATCCAATTCGCACTAGTGTGAACCCAGTCTAAATGAGTTTTTAAGGCCCCTTTCACACGGGGCAGACTCAGTTTGGATCAGCAGTGGATCCATCTGCTGATCCCCTGCTGACCAGAACAGAGCGGGCGGATGACATGTCCGTGACCGCTCAGTTTCTGTAGAGTAAACACGGACAGAGTCCGCTCTGCTCTATGGGCGGCCAGGTATAAGCGGATTCCTCTGTCTATTCACACCCAACTGTCCTCTGATCCGGTCGACTTAGACAAAGGTGGACAGATCCTTTCTGTTTACACCCACCAGTCAATAGGGGTGAATGGACTATCTGATCAGGTCGGCCTGAAAAACTTACAGGCGGACGTGATCCGACCCTTCGTGTGAAGGAGTCTAAGGCCCCTTTTACACGGGCTTTCCGATCAGGCCCGCCTGTCAGTTTTTCAAGTGGACCGGATCGGATGCTCTGTGCCCCCATATGGAGCAGTGGATGTCACCTCTGTGTGACACCTCCGCTGACACCCGCTGCTCTCCGATCCGATCCTGTCCGTGAAATCCAGAGGGATGGAAACCTTATTTTCCATCCGTCTGGAGGATAGAATTGGATGAATACGGACAGGCGGTCCGTTTTCATCTGATCTCCCATAGAGGAGAGCGGGGATCTGACAGCTCCGTCTCTGCACAGTGAGCAGAGACGGAGCTGTCATCCGCCTGCTCAGCGGGGATTGACAGTTCGATCCCCGCTGAGCAAAACGGAGTCCGCAGGGTGGAAAGCCCATGTGAAAGGACCCTTACTCTTGCTATCTCAGGAAAAGGCGGGACAAATAGTGAAGACCACCTGTGTAGAAACATTGTGTGCCTGGAGAAAAAACTGAAGGAGCCAGTTCAGTTTCTTTAACAGCATGGCAGATTTCACATATGGTGCAGCATTGGGTTAAACTAGTATAACTAAAGTCAAAACCTTTTTTTTTTGTTTTGGATAGAGTGCAGAGGGACTAAAAAGCTTGTCAGCTTTTTGCTGTCTGTGCCCCCATTAAGGAGATTCATCCTCTTTATTTTTCCTGTTTATCACTATCATTGAAAGTAAAAATAAATGAAAATCCCAAGTTTTGGAATCTACCCATAAAAGTAATAGAGGGGAAATTTTCAAATGGGGGACACAAGTTCTTTACATACTCCTGATTACTGTACTCTGCAAGTTATACTTTACATACTTCCGATCACTGCATGCCGCAAGTTATGCTTTACATACTCCTGACCACTGCACTTCTGAAAGTTACAATTTACATATTCCTGACCACTGCACTCTGCAAGTTATACTTTACATACTCCTGATCACTGCACTTCTGAAAGTTATACTTTACATACTCCTGACCACTGCACTCTGCAATTTATACTTTACATACTTCTGATTACTGCACTCCGCACGTTATGCTTTACATACTCCTGACCACTGCACTTCTGAAAGTTATGCTTTACATACTCCTGACCACTGCACTCTGAAAATTATACTTTACATACAACTGACCACTGCACTCTGCAAGTTATACTTTACATACTCCTGACCACTGCACTTCTGCAAGTTGTATTTTACATACTCCTGACCACTGCACTCTGCAAGTTATACTTTACATACTCCTGACCACTCCACTCTGCAAGTTATACTTTACATACTCCTGACCACTCCACTCTGCAAGTTATACTTTACATACTCCTGACCACTCCACTCTGCAAGTTATACTTTACATACTTCTGACCACTGCACTTCTGAAAGTTATACTTTACATACTCCTGACCACTGCACTCTGCAAGTTATACTTTACATACTCCTGACCAATGCACTTCTGCAAGCTGTGCTTTATATACTCCTGACTCTGTAAGTTGTGATTTACATTACATTTCAAAGTCCTGTGCCACTATGTCACTAGGTTCCAAGCACAGCCTCTATTTCAACACCAGCACCTCCAGAACCTCCAGCTATGTAGTGCAAGGACCTGCCTGATTGCATACAATTTGAACGTGTTTAGATTTGACCTCATATTATATGGTTTAGGTAAATCTAAAGGAAAATATCTTAAGACAATTGTATAGTGTGTATGGCCCATTAGGGTGTTCCATAGTAAGGTAGGAGCAGTCAATGTTGGGTTACAAGTAGCAGCCACTGCTTCTGGCAAGGCTGGAGGCTGGAACAAGCTCATATATAAACCAGCCACTGCTACTTCTATTCCACACTGACAGCTCTCTTATTAGAGAGGAAACAGACTTGGTTTACATTTGCTCTATCCATTCTCCATCTATCGTATTCCTTCCACATGACACATAAGGTTTAATATTTATAAAAATAAACATAGTTACATAGTCAGGCTGAAAAAAGACACAAGTCCATCTGGCTCAACCAATAAAAAACAAAAAAACAGTAAAGAAAACCCAACCATACAATCCCATATACTGTACACAATCCTATACCCGCATTGATCCAGAGGAAGGCAAAAAAACCCCAGCAAAGCATGATCCAATTTGCTACAACAGGGGAAATAAATTCCTTCCTGATCCTCCGAGAGGCAATCAGATATTCCCTGGATAAACTTTACCTATAACAATTAGTACCCATTTATATTAAGTACACCCAGGAAAGAATCCAGGCCTTTTTTAAAGCAATCTAGTGAGCTAGCCAGAACCACCTCTGGAGGGAGTTTATTCCACATTTTCACAGCTCTTACCGTGAAGAAACCTTTCCGTATTTGGAGGCTAAATCTGTTTCCTCTAGACGTAAAGAGTGCCCCCTTGTCCTCTGTGTTGACCTTAAAGTGCATAACTTAACACCAAGTTCACTATATGGACCCCTTATGTATTTATACATGTTAATCATATCCCCCCTCAATCTCCTCTTCTCAAGAGAGAATAAATTCAGTTCCTCTAATCTTTCCTCATAGCTGAGCTCCTCCATGCTTCTTATCAGTTTGGTTGCCCTTCTCTGCACTTTCTCCAGTTCCCTGATATCCTTTTTAAGAACTGGTGCCCAAAACTGAACTGCATATTCCAGATGAGGTATTACTAATGATTTGTAATGACTTGTATATGTAAGAACCTGGGAGCTTGGAGTACAAGCACTCAGGTCTCATGCACACTGGATGTTATCAAAACGTCAGTAGAAAGCTGTAGCTGTAGAAGGAGTTATTCAGCTTTTTTGCAGTAGTGTTCAGCATTTTTTAGCTTTTTTTCAGCTGTAGCGTTTTTTAGCTTTTTTTTAAGCAAAACTATACTCCCACAAAAGCTTATGGCTCAAAAACGTTGATAAAGCCGAATATGACGTTATCAAAACGTCAGTAGAAAGCTGTAGAAGGAGTTACTTTATTCAGTTTTTTTGCAGTAGCGTTTTTCAGTGTTTTTTAGCTTTTTTTTAACTGTAGCGTTTTTTAGCTTTTTTTTAGCAAAACTATATTCCCACAAAAGCTTATGGCTCAAAAACGTTGATAAATAGCCACGTTTTTTGGCGTTTTTCAGCGTTTTCAAGCTTCTATCAGAGTTAGAGCGTTTTTACAGCTGAAAAAAGCCTCCTAAAACTCACTAGTTCTGGGTTTTTTTTCCAGCCAGAAAATGCCCCTGCCACAAACTGCTCATAACAGCCTGTGTGTGCATGGACACGTAGGATAACATGCTGGGGAGTTTACTGGCGCCAAAAACAGCAGCTGTAACAACGTCCAGTGTGCATGAGGACTAAAACTGCAAAGCTCATATAGACCTCCTTTAATTAGTGAGGTCCATTCAAACAGGGGAGAAGACACCCATGGTGGGGTGAAGGGCACTGTGGTGGTCAAGATGCAGTTAATGAAGAGTTTCTGGTGTATGGGTGGTCTGGTGTATGGTGACTGAAACCCTTTATTCACGGACATTGAATCATTTATTGATGGAATGTGTGTGTATATATATATATATATATATATATATATATATATATATATATATATATATATATATATATATTATATTTATATATATATATTTAAAAGAAAAGATGGACTCACATTAATTGATTATATATGGGTGATTTTTACACTGTTTTCAGATATTATTGCACTATAATTTAAATGCACTTTATTAAAGGGAAGCACTGCACTTTTTTTATGACTATATATATATTTATTGCATTTTGTACAGGTGATTGGATGCATAGTGGTGCTAGCTGCTTCCTATAGTATACAGAGTTGAGTAATAAGTGGTTAATACACAGGGATAGTGCGGAAAGTTTTTCACATTAATGTATTATTTTTGTCTGGTCAGGGTTTCCTAGCTGGGTGTTTGATTTCTCTCACCTGCTTCTTGAAGAAGCCTCCAGAATATTGGGCAGGGAGATTCAAATGACCAGTATGAATATTCATCATGCCCCAGCCAATCCCTGTAAGGAGGCATCCAGAAGGTGGCCGGGGAGGCAATAAATGTTTGGGAGGCCTTTCCTTTCTTCAGAGAGGGTTCCAGCTCTCTTGGGGCTGCTGCCCCTAGGAGATAGCTACAGAGACTGGAAATTACAGTCTGGGCCTCAACAGGAGCTGGTCTGAGTGCCCAAAGGAGATTGCATAACGGACTTTTGCTGAAGGGAGCTATCCTGTAGTCCTGGTCTGGAGAAGTAGCAATCAATGGGAAGACAATCTCTCAGTAGAAAATCTGTACAGGAGCAATACACAATATAGTCCCAAATCAGGACTTACTCACAATGTCCCAAGGGCTGTCTGCCACTTAGCATCCACAGGTATATTCTTAATGAGGGAGTCTCCCCCACATCCATCCTCAGGCTCACTGATTTTTAAAAAACCCCAAAGTGATGTGTGTTGCAGTTAAAATAATTTAAAGTAAAAATAACGTATTTATGACCTCAAGTCTTTATTCAAATAAGATGACATAAAAGAAATAGGTGAAAATATCAAATCTGCGGCATTCAAATAATGGCCTAAACTTATATATACTGTGTTACCTCACAGAACCTGAAACCCACTATGTTACTCAGTAAACAATAATTTAAAACCAAAATGTATTTTTAGGTCAAACTCCATCGAAAGTCATCAAATATCTCACAATTGCATATCAGCAGATAAAAATCCATTAGAAGCCACTTATCATTATGCAGGGCACTGCTTTTTTTTTTTTTTTTTTTTTATACTACAACACAATTTCTAGCCTAAATCATCAGAAAGGTTTAATTATTCCTGAAGTATGGCTGTTCCTAAACAGAACATTGATTTTTTATATCAGTGGCCCATGGGAGCATATCTCATTGCCATACAGTATATCAATTCACATTTCTTTTTTTGCTGCAGGTTGCTGGCTTAGTTTCTGTAATAGTTTAGAAGATATAGGAATGCAGTATTTCCCCAAATTCTCCATTATGTTTGTGATTCTGTAGGAGACAGAAAGCTTTAGTCGGCTTGTTTGTTAATGTTCTTTAAGTATGGAGTGATTCCTCTTAGTCACTTGCTGTGTTGAGCTTGCTCCAGTGGGATGTGCTAGATATTAAAATCTCACTATAATTGCCCAGCCATTTTTAAAACACACATTTTCAGGAAAAAATACAGTTCAATGAAAAAAACAACATAATACCCCAATTATTATATACAGTGGATATGGAAAAGAATTACCCCCTTTAAAATAATCACATTTTGTTGTTTGCAGCCTGAAATGAAGACAGACACAGTTTTTGTTTTATCCAGCTGTATTTATTCAGTACAACTTATAACATCCAAGTGAAAGATATAACATCAACATTCCAGAAAAAATAAAACAAAAAACAGAATTACGGAGTTGGAAAAAGGATCACCCCCTCCTAAAAATGACTTGTAAATTCAATCAGGTGTACTTAATCCCCTTCTCAATGGTACACAAAGCCATTTGACTTTCAGCTGTGATAAATTTGATTAGCTCAGCATGAAAATGGCTTTCCTGGAGCATTTCTGTCCCTGGTTGGGAAACTGAAGCAACCAATCAACTATGTGTGGCAAGGCACAGTCAAAAGATCTCCAGGATAAAGTTGTTGACAGGCACAAGTCCGGAGATGGATACAAAAAACTGTCAAAGGCTTTATCAATGACTAGAAGCACAGTGAAGTCTGTTATTAAGAAGTGGAGGGGTATTTGGTACAACACAGACCCTCCCTGAATCGGGGCGTCACTTCAAACTGGATGAAAAAGCCAGCAGGAATCTGCCAAGAGGCCTACAACAACTCTGAAGCAGTCACAGAAATGTATGACAAAGAATTGTTATTATGTGCATGTGACAACAATATCACAAATTCTCCACAAATGTGGCTTGTATGGGAGGGTTGCAAGAAAAAAACACTCCTCAAGAAATGCCACATGCAGTCACAACTGAGCTTTGCCAAAACACACCTTGAAGATTCTGAGGCCACGTGGAAAAAGGTTTTTATGGTCAGATGAGACTAAAATTGAATTAGTTGGCTTCAACAACAAATGATATGTCTGGTGGAAATCCAATACAGCTCATAACCCAAATAACACCATTCCTACAGTAAAGCATGAAGGGGATAATATCCTGTTATTAGGGTTTTCTCTGAAGCAGGGACTGGAGCACTTGTCAGGATAGAAGGAAAAATGGATGGTGCAAAATACTGTCAACTTCTTCAGGAAAATCTGCTGCCCTCTGCCAGAAAGTTGTCAATGCAAAGAAGGTTTACCTTCCAACATGGAAATGACCCAAATCACACAGCAAAAATGGGGACACAGTGGTTGAATGAGAAAAAGGTGACTGTCTTTGCATGGCCTAGTCAGAGCCCAGACTTAAAACCCATTGAAAATCTGTGGAATGACTTGAAGACTGAAGTCCACAAACTGTCACCATCAAATTTAATTGAATTTGAGCAGTTCTGCAAGGAAGAGTGGGCAAATAATGCATAGTCTAGATGTGCAAAGTTAGTAGAGACATATCCCAACAGACTAAAGGCTGTAATTAACTGCTTAGCGACCGCCCAGGCAGATATACTGCGGCAGGGCGGCCGCTGTGTATCAGATCACGTACCTAAAAGACATTCCTGGGTCTGGGGTGCACGCGTGCCCAATGTCCAATCACAGCAGGAGCCAATTAGTGGGTCTGGCGGACGGAATGTCAGCTGGTATCCGCTGATCATTCAGGAGAAAGGCAGAAGGGCGGTCTGCCTATGTAAACAAGGCAGACCGCCATTTTGTGAAAGAGGAATGTGCTGATCCTGTGTTCCTTCCAGGCAGTAACAAGGTTCTTTACATTCCCCCAGTAAAAGCACCTCCCCCACAGTTAAAAAGAACTCCCAGGGAACAGAGTTAACCCTTTGATCACCCCTTCCCTGTCAGTGTCATTAGTACAGTAACAATGCATACTATTTTAGCACAGATCACTGTATTGGTGTCCCTGGTCCCCACAAATTGTCAAAAGTGTCAGTTTGGTGTCCAATTTGTTTGCCCCAATATCGCAGTCCGGCTGATCACTGCCATTACTAGTAAAAAAAATATATATATACCATAGTTTGTAGCCGCCTTAACTTTTACACAAAACAATCAATATAGGCCTATTTGGATTTTTGTTACCAATAATATGTAGCAGAATACATATTGGCCTAAATTGATGAAGAAATTTGAATTTTCTGGGAATTGTTTATAGCAGAAAGTAAAAATATTGTTTTTTTTTTCCAAAATTGTCGGCCTATTTTTGTATATAGCGCAAAAAAAAAAAAAGGACATACATTTTATTTGGGTACAGCATCGCATGACCGCCCAACTGTCAGTTAAGGTAACACAGTGCCGTATTGCAAAAAAATGGCCTGGTCAAGCAGGGGGGTAAACCTTCCAGAGCTGAAGTGGTTAAAGCAAAAGGTGGATCAACAAAATACTGACACAAGGGGGTGATCCTTTTTCCAACTCATTGAATCTGTTTTAGAACTTTTTCAATTTTTTTTGACATATTGGTGTTATACTTTTCACTTGGATGTTATAAGGTGCACTGAGTAAATAGAGCTGGATAAAACAATAACTGTCTATCTTTATTTCAGGCTGCAGGCTTTTAAAGGGTGGTGATTCTTTTCTATACCCGCCGTATATTTGATGTCTTAGTCAATCAGCAGTCCTGAGGGCCTCCGAAAGTGTGCTGCGTGAGTTATTAAATACCTGAGACACTTCCTGGCACATGGTCTTCCCTTCTGCGCTTTTGCCGAGAGGGTGTTTCCCTAATAACTGTCTTTACCCTACGATCTCCCCTTCTGTGAAGACCTCTAGAAAATGGGGCTGGCTGCCAAGGATGTTCTACTTGGGCCTAGAGGAAACACATTGCAGTTGTCTCCTGCAATGGAGGAGGTGAGTGACTATGGGGAAAATTAACACAGGAATATTTCTGTGCTGTCCTGCCTTGAATACTAATGCCTCGTACACACGCAACGATTATCGGCCGACCGATCGGCCGTCTTTTGTCCAGTGTTGTTGTGTTGGTTGAAATGTGGTCTAGACTGCACACAAATTTTATCGGCCAACAAAAACCAACTTCAGAAGTGATGTCATGTTCTGGTTTACTTTCCGTGTGTTTTTTCTTCTCTGAGCATGCCCAGTCTTGCTCATCAGATTTTTGTCTGCCGAAATCTGTACTGACTGACCGAAAATCGGCCGTTCTGTTGATGGCCAACAAAAATTTTATAGCATGCACACCAGATTTTGTTCGGCCGAAAAGTCGGAGTCGGTTGTCGGAAGCATCATACTAACAAGCCGAAAATCGGCCAATCGGATGTTGGCCGAAAATTCACGGCCAACTATCGATGCGTGTGTATAAGGGAATTGGACTGAGATCCCACTAGAACCTCAGTTGTCAAGAAGCAATTGAAGTTGAAGGTGTTCGGCCAATATAGCCTTTTTGGAGGTAGACCCGGAATGTTAGAAAGATGTGCAGAAGACAAGAAACTATCTAGGTGGAATCCTTCAGATATCTAGTGCTCAATCCACTCTTCTTGTTCTTCATGCACTAGTGAAATAAAACATTAAAGTGACCGGCACCCATCATTCTGTGCATACTGAGCAAAGAATCACTCTGATGAATGTGGCTAAGACCTTCTTTACAAGTTTGTGGACTTAGGACACTGATAACGTAGCCATTGGTGAGCTGAATATTAATATATATTCATATTTATTGAGTCGCATTAACAATAGCACTACAAAATATATAAAAGTAAAACAAATATAAATATCTTGAATGATTGAATGGTTTATAGCCTGTTTGGGAGAATCTATCTGTGTAGTTTTCAGTGATTGCTATAATGCCAACAAGTGTGATTCGAGTATACTGAATTTTGTTACAGAAGCTGTAGAATCAAGCATACATATATATGTATTCTGTCCAAACTAAAGTAAGATACATACAAATACAAATATTTTAAAAAATATATGGTTTCTATAGTTATAAAACTATGTAAAGGTATTATACTGTTGTTGGGGGTTAGATAGTTTATATTGGTTATGGTTGATATTATGATGTAAATGGGAGTTATTATAATGTTGCAAGTGATGGGGGATATTTTAACCACTTTACCGCTGAGTACCGTAGTACTACTGCGACAAAGTGGCACGATCCTGTCTGACGACGTAGACCTGCGTCGCCAGACTCCTCCCCCTGTAGGCGGCGCTCGCGCGCCGCCGGAGGAGCGCTCCCGCTGTTTTCATTCACAGCGGGAGTCGGGCCAGGGAAGGAGCGGCGCCGATCGCCGCTGCTCTGCCCCGATCGTCGGGGAATCCAGTTTGGAGATCCGCCCGCCTGTGTAAACAGAGCGGGCGGATCTCCTTAGTGACAGGGAGTGACAGATCGGAGTGTTCAGCATAGCTGGACATCCGATCTGTCCCTGTCTCACACAGTCACCTCCCCCCCCCACACGTCAGTAAGCACCAGGCATACATTAACCCCTCCTTCTCCAATAAAATTAACCCCTTCCCTGCCAGTGTCATTTTTACAGTAACAGTGCATATTTATAGCACTGATTACTGCAGTAATGTCACTGGTACCCCCAAAAGTGTAAAAAATGTCAGTCAAGGGTCCGATCTGTCCGCCGCAATGTCGCAGTCCCGCAAAAAAAATCGCAGATCGCTGCCATTACTCGTTAAAAAAAACCCACCAAAAATGACATAAATCTTTCCCTTTGTTAGTAAACGCAATAACTTTTGCGCAAACCAATCAAAATACGCTTATTGCGATTTTTTTTACCAGACATGGGTAGCAGAAAACAAATTGGCCAAAAATTTTAAAAAAAATTGGTTTTTACATCTTTTTTGGGGGGAATTTCATATAAAAAAATGTTAAAAATATTGTTATTTTTTCAAAATAAACGCTCTTTTTTTGTTTATAGCGCAAAAAGTAAAAATCACACAGGTGATCAAATACCACCAAAAGAAAGCTCTGTTTGTGGGGAAAAAAGGACGTAAATTTCGTTTGGGTACGGCGTCGCATGACCGCGCAATTGTCAGTTAAAGTCGCACAGCGCCGAATCGCAAAAAGTGGCCCAGACGTAAGACAGCAAAATGCTCTAGTGGTAAAGTGGTTAATACAGGTATTTGGGAGGTGAGAGGCCCATTAACACTGTTGCATTATGGTAATGTGCAGCACAACAGGTGTTACCATGATGCATTGTAAGACATGCACTGTGTCGTGCATTAAGGTGCCATTTATTTTAAATGGCAACCTAACCTACTATTACAGTACCTGCATTACAGTGAATGCCATGCTTGTGGTGCCCTGTGTAAAAAAAAAAAATA
>NC_138779.1:129756308-129786308 GCF_965119305.1 Pelophylax lessonae
GTGTGCAGGCTATAAAATTTTTGTGCGCCGTCAAAACACGGCCGATTTTCGTGCAGTCAGTACAGATTTCCACAGGGAAAAATCTAATGAGCAAGACTGGGCATGCTCAGAGAAGAAAGAACACAAAGAAAGCAAACCAACACATGACATCACTTCAGAAGTAGAATTTTGTTGGGCGAGAAAATTCGAGTGCAGTCTAGGCACATTCCAACCAACAAAACACCACTCTGGACAAAAGACAGACGATTGGTCGGCCGATAATCGTTGCATGTGTACTAGGCTTAACACTCGAAGGGGAGAAGTCTTAAAAGTGCAGGTGCACTTTAAATGGGTTTATGCTTCTATTGAAATTATTTGAAAAATGTATTACTGTTTATTTCGTTTTGTGAAAAAAGTAAAATTTTCCTTAAATTTTCAATATTTTATTTAGTGTCCAAATTTGACAATAACTACAGGGTGTGACAGCAGTATACAGTACATTTACTCACCCTTGCAATTTCAGCATATGCAAGTCCCAGAATTCCTTCCCAGTTGGAACCATTGATAAAAAATTTGTCAGAGTCTGTGATGGCTGCAATATTCGCCACAACAGTAACATTGGGTCCATGTGGAATTGTAACCAAGTCCGTTCCCAATTCCCCTTCCCATTTTCCCTGAGTGTATGGAACATACACTCCTCTTCTGACATCTCTGTATGTTCTGGACCTATAGAAACACAATGACAGAAGAAGAGTGAAAATCAGCATAAAGGAATGGGTAACAGAGACAGAGGATTCTGATAAGTTCAGTATAGCTTTGGGATGTAGATCCTTTAAGCAGACATATACACAAGGTACTGTTAAGGCTTTGGTAGAGCCAAAAGTATTTTGTTGGTCACTTTTTCAAGAACTCCTCCAGTGACTTCCACTCCGTTTCCCATGGTTTAAAAATGCCACCATCTTTATGTTTTTATGGTGATCCTAATGCCTTTTATGGTTTCCTGGATGATTTCTGTGACTAGGCAGGCAAACCTCACCATCTGCTGTAAAATATTCCACACTGCAACATTGTCACACTAAAAGGAAAACTGAACAAAGCATATCCTTCTGTACTGTGTACTTGCCTCAGTCCAAAGCACTGAGTGTGATCTCTGTCTGCTGTGTCCTGCCTCTGCTATCTACATGAATCACTTCTGACAGGTTATGGCGACTCCAAGGTATCCAGAGAGGTGAGCAGGGGGCCCCAGCACACAACCTGTGATTGACAGCCTCAACTGTGTATATGAGATTGTGTAGACCCAGATAGCAAGCAATTGAGCTGCAAGTTTGAAAACTTGCTAAGCTATTTTTAGACTTGCCAGGCTTCACATGTTTGTCACACAATTACAGCAAGTCCGCATTGCATGACTCGAGGTCAACTTTCTTTGCAAACATTTCTGCAGCAAGGTGTGGTTCAGTTATGCTGTGTAATAATAATCCTACCACAGGGGTCACTGTGGCCGAATTTTGAAAAGTGTCAGCTAGAACTTGTGCTTCAAGTGCTCTGCAAGTGTACAACTTGGCGGTGAAAATGTGCAGCAAGTTAACAGACTTGCAATTCAACACTGCCACAAATTTGTAGCAAGTTATTCATGCTATCCGGGGAGGGGACTGTGTCTTTTCCTCCACTCAGGTCTCAAATTATTCTCAGCTCCCTGTCCTATGCTATGGAGTGTGTGACATTAGATCCCTGCCCCCTGCTTTCTGATCAGAAATGCTGTGTAAACTGTACACTTTGAACAGTTACAGGCAAAAGATAGCTGCAGATAAACAGGTACAACTCATGTATGAGGATTTTTTTTTCATCTCTGTGTACCACCTGAGGCTAGTCACTTTAGTGCATTTATATAAGGGTTTACAACTAATTTAATCATTAGAGCATAAAGCAAACCTGCACTTTGCCCATGCATGGCAAAGCAACAGGTTTGCCTTTCTGCTCCTCTACCAAGTGGCACATACTTACCTTTCCTATACTCCTCTACTGCTCCATTTAAAGTGTAAGGGTTCTTTCACACGAGCGATCCGATCAGATCTGCCTGTCAGTTTTTTAGGCGGATCTGATCGGATCCCCCATGCATCCCTATGGGGCAGCGGATGTCAGTGGAGACATGTCCGCTGACAGACACTGCCATCCACATCCGATCCTGTCTGTGAAATCTGGACGGATGGAAACCCTATTTTCCATCCATCCAGGGGATCGGATCCGATGAGAGCGGACAGGCGGTCCACTCTCATCCGATTCCCCCATAGAGATGCATGGGGCTCTGACAACTCCCTCTCCGCACACAGAGCAGAGAGGGAGCTGTCACCTGCTTAGCGGGAATCTGTGTATCGATCCCCCGCTGAGCAGCACAGATCCGCCTACGGAGGCGGACCGTGTGAAAGAAGCCTAACTAAACGCCATACTTTTTTCTTTTTAATCTTCAATAGAGTGGAGAGGGATTAGACCCTCTGTCAGTTTTTATTGCTGTCTATGCCCGCGTTAAGGAGATTCCCCCTCTCTATTTGTCCTGTTTACCATTATCATTGAAAGTGAAAGTAAAAGAAAATCCCAAATTTTGGGCTGTCCCCAAAAAAGTAATAGAGGGGAAATTCTCTAACGGGGCCTAGGGGTCCCCAAGGAATTCTCTTAATTTGCAGGGGTTTCCTCTCACTTCCTGTTTGGCTGTGGGACAGGAAGTGAAGGAAAATCTCCACAATGGGACACAGATTGCGGAAAAAAATCAGATCGGGGTTATAACCCTCCCTTACTCCATCTAAAATGAAACCAAAAAGTTTTGCCTATAGTTCTACTTAACTGCCAGAAGCAAAGACAGAAAGTCCCATGTCACAGCCAGATTCACACAAGAACCCAGTGCGGGAAAGACGCATTCCATGCGTCTTTACCACACTGTGCTCAAAACTCACTGCCTTTGTGATCTGCTGAGGGAGCCAATATATTGTTAATGGCACCGCAAATTCAGATTGCAAATGCAGTGCGCTTACGGCACCAGATCGCATGGAACTGCAGTACTATGCAATTTGGTGCGGCACCTTTTTCAAATGTAGTGCAGGCACAACTTGTTTTGTGCAATCTGGTGCAATTTTAGTGCATTCAAATAAAATGTCTGAAAATCGCACTGCAGGGGAATGTACAGGAATCACGCAGGAAAGCGCATCACGTTTCTTGTTTGATTCCAGAGTCGAGAATTTGGAACCTACTTAGGGCTGACAACTATATAACAGAACTGGTCTGCACGGGCAAATCACCAGTTTGCTATAAATCTGGATCAGGGTGTTCATAGATTGCCTAATCTGTATCTTGACCTATTAGGATGCATTTTATGTGCTTTTACCCGATAATTCTTCTGCTTCCAAATCTCAAATGTGTCAAAAAAACAGCGAACACTATTCTACCAAGCGTTGCTTCAAAGACGTGCAGAATATTGATGCAGCATCCAAGATGATTCCAGTGATTACTCTCTACCAATAATCTGTCTTTCTAAATTCAATCTAAAACAATCAGCCTTGTTATGTTTTTGCAGGAAATGAAACGAGGTTAAAAAAAGCAAAGGAAATAAGGTTCAACCTGTTGACAGGTGCACAAGCGAATGTCATAACCTCAAATGTAATTCAACAGGAAACGCTTTCTAAACCACCCACTTGTACCGAATACATGCTTTAAGGATACGGTAGAGATTAAAGTGATTTTAAAGCTTTGATCTTTTTTAAATAAAATAATAAACATGTTATACTGCAATGGCTTTGCACAGAGCAGCCCCGATCCTCTTCTCTGGGGTCCCCCCGCGATGCTCCTTCTCTTCCGGGAGAGCCCCATAGAAAGCAGTTCTCTATCAGGGCAAATGTGTGGGCTCATTCTTAAGCTGTCCTGCCTTTTGAAGCTTTAGGAATGGGGATCAATGATATTGCCAAAAGTATTGGGATGCCTGCCTTTACACGTACATGAACTTTAATGGCATCCCAGTCTTAGTCCGTAGGGTTCAATATTGAGTTGGCTCACCCTTTGCCACTCTAACAGCTTCAACTCTTCTGGGAAGGCTGTCCACAAGGTTTAGGAGTGTGTCTATGGGAATGTTTGACCATTTTTTCCAGAAGAGCATTTGTGAGGTCAGGCACTGATATTGGATGGGAAGGCCTGGTTCACAGTCTTCAATCTTATTCATCTCAAAGGTGTTCTATCGTGTTGAGGTCAGGACTCTGTGCATGCCAGTCAAGTTCCTCCACCTCAAACTCGCTCATCTGTGTCTTAATGCACATTGCTTTGTGCACCGGTCCAAATCATTTGATGGAGGGGGGATTATGGTGTGGGTTTTTTTTTTTTCAGAGCTTGGGCTTGGCTCCTTAGTTCCAGTGAAGGGAACTCTTTAGGCGTCAGCATACCAAGACAATTTGGACAATTTCATGCTCCCAACTTTGGGACGACCCCTTCCTGTTCCAACATGACTGCACACCAGTGCTCAAAGCAAGGTCCATAAAGACATGAATGAGCGAGTTTGGAGTGGAGGAACTTGATTGGCCTTCACCTAGTCCTGACCCCAACACCTGTGGGATAAATTATAGCAGTGGCTGTAAGCCAGGCCTTCTATTTCAACATCAGTGCCTGACCTCACAAAGGCACTTTTGGAAGAATGATCAAACATTCCCATAGACACACTCCTAAACCTTGTGGACAGCCTTCCCAGAAGAGTTGAAGCTGTTATATCTGCAAAGGGTGGGCCAACTCAGTATTGAACCCTACAGACTAAGACTGGGATGCCATTAAAGTTCATGTGCGTGTAAAGTAGGGATAGACCGATATGTTTTTTTCAGGGCCTATACCGATATTTTGGGCCGATATTTTGTACATTTAAAGTTTTGAAAAATAAAGACAATTTTTGACACAAATCTGGTACTGAACATGTTAATTTTTGTTTAATGCTTAATGGCTGTGTGGCACCGGGCCTGTGGGTGGCTGGATGTTTGGCACCGGGCTGTGGGTGGCTGGCTGTCTGGCACCGGGCCTGTGGGTGGCTGGCTGTCTGGCACCGGGCCTGTTGGTGGCTGGCTGTCTGGCACCGGGCCTGTTGGTGGCTGGCTGTCTGGCACTGGGCCTGTGGGTGGCTGGCTGGTACATTCATGGTGGTTCATTTTGAATAGCTCCCCAATGCACTGTCAATACATATGCATTGCAGCAAAAATTTTGTGACACCTGTTAATTGGGACATTTGTGTGGGTTGAAAGCCCATTCACTTCAGAAGGCTGATTTAAAGTTTATTACCCCAACACTTCATATTCTTGATATGTGCCTGCTGTATCACGTACTTGTATGAGAAAATATCCTGTACTCTTTATATTTCTTCCTTTGTATGAAATCCCTGGTGTTCCTGCCAGCCCTCTTGCTTTCCAATTAAAAACTGACCACACTAGCAAGAGAGCACACAGTGGTCAGTTCTCTATCTGTGCTGGGAACTCCCTGTGCTCTCCTCCAATAATCAGACTTGTCCTGACACGCCCCCTCCCCTACACTGCCATTCACTGGCAAGCTCAGTGTGCTGCTGTTTCTCCTCCCCCCCCAGCTCTTAAGCAGTTGAGAAAATAGGAAATCTGATCATTTATTAAAAAAAGGAAAAAGGTATTTATAATGTTTTTTTCATATCTATAAAAAAATGTTTTGCCTATCATTTCTATTTTAAACTAAATGGGATGTTTTACAAGGTGATTGTTTACAATCACTTTAGTGCAATGCATGTTAGCGCATGACATAACATGCATTAATGTACCGCACAAATGTAAATGGGTCCCTATGGAATATTGTGCGTTATGAAATAAATAATTTATTTTCTTACTACGCAGCACTTGAACAGATAATAACAAGCTCACCAGCTGCTGTTTGCTCTGGTTTCCATAGTAACCTGTCCTCCATCTGTCTCCTCACCAGCTGAAATTGTAACTGTTTAACTGCCAGACCATCAAATTTCAATATGTCTCAGAAATTGCAATTAAAATCACTATTTCCAATGTAAACAAAAGCTACTAGCTGAACATATGCTATGTGCTACACAAACAAATAATTAAAATAGAAAATTGTACCTTCGTCCTACAAATTGACATATGGAAAACAAATTGGATCGAGGCACTGAGGACTTTCATGGTACAGTATGAACTCACAGTACACTGATAGCATAAAAAATAACACAAAAATGTATTATAACAAAATATGTTAAAAAACACTCATAGCGGGAAATTTAAACATCAGACAAGCAATGTGATTGTCCACTCGCAAGCGGAACAGATAAATGATTGAAACACAACAAAATTCCTCTAATAACGGTTTGGAGACTGACTGGAATGTCTACCCAAGGTGGGGGACCTCCAAAGTAAAACACCAATTGTACTCTACATGTTTCGCGGGTTAACCGCTTCTTCAGGAGTGAGCTTCAAGAGGAATGATTCAATCTATGAAAGAATACATATAAACTAAAAAAACTATAAAATGTATAGTGGGGCAAGCGAAGCAGGATTTTAATAGTACCGTCCTTAAACAGGAAAGATAATCCAATGAAAAATCTATAAAATTTACACTTTATTAAGGTACAAAACACAAAGAAAAGCAAAAGATTACACATAATGGAAACATACAAGTAGTAAAAACATATATGCATGTGTGAAATAATACTGTAGAACCAAGAGGGAGGATACTGTTCCTATATTCACTCCCTCACTGGTAAAGCTGTGAGTGTATAGAGCTCCCAAAGAATCCCGACATGTTTCGCCGAGAACCGCTTCTTCAGGGGAATGGGACACCAAAACAGCAAGAAAAAATGTTTACACTATAAATACAAAAATGAAATGAAGGTTTGTTTAAAAAAGACTTTTAAGTAAAGTACAACTGTATAATCAAATATCATTGATTTTTTCATTGGATTCATCTTTCCCGTTTAAGGAGGTACCATTAAAATTCTGCTTCCATTGCCCCACTATACATTTTTTTAGATTATATGTTCATGATTGGGATGTAGGTACCCTTTACAATACTCTAGCTTTTTCCTGAGTACAAAATAAGAGTTCTCCCAACTATGAAAAAATAATAGAAAAAATATAAACTTGCATTTAATATACAACATCAAGTGCAATATATAATAAATATAGATAGATAGATAGATAGATAGATAGATAGATAGATAGATAGATAGATAGATAGATAGATAGATAGATAGATAGATAGATAGATAGATAGATAGATAGATATCGGTAAAAATAAATATAAATATAAAAAGGTAAGCAGATACCAATAAGAACCTGAATCTTATCCCACAAATTGCCCAAATTTTGCACTCTCAGGAGATTTTGGAAACCCGAAAAACATGTAGAGTACAACTGGTGATTTTCTTTGGAGGTCCGCCACCTTGGGTAGACAATCCAGTCATTCTCCAAGCCGTTAATAGAGGAATTTTGTTGTGTTTCAATCACTTATCTGTTCCACTTGCTGACATTGTTTGTCTGATGTTTAAATTTCCCTCTATGGGTGTTTTTTTAACATATTTTGTTATAATACATTTTTGTGTTATTTTTTATATCGGTGTATTGTGAGTTCATACTGTACCATTAAAGTCCTCAGTGCCTCGATCCAATTTAGTTTTCCAAAAGCTGCTAGCTATTTACTCAAGGATTTCCAACAGGCCAAGAACATTTGAAAGTTTATATGTGTTTTTGTGCAGTATGCTGTGAATGGTTCCTCAAATAAATAAAAAGTGCTTGCTCAATGTGCAAAAGAATACTAAATGCTTGTTATACAATAATTGTATATTAAAGACAGTCAGTGGCTGTATTATTTCATACATTCATCAATAAAGTGCTACAGTAGTGCAAAATTAAAGTGCTGCAAAAGTTAAGGTGCTAATTCAATATATGATTCAATGGAATTATGCTGATACATAAATTAATAAATGCTATCTTTTGAATAAATTAATTAACCACTTAAGCCCCGGAAGATTTTACCCACTTCCTGACCAGGGGGTTTTTTGCGATTTTTTACTGCGTGACTTTAACGGACAATTGCGTGGTCGTGCGACGCTGTACCTAAACTAATGACGTCCTTTTTTTTCCCACAAACAGAGCTTTCTTTTGGTGGTATTTGATCACCTGTGCGATTTTTTGATCATGCGCTATAAACAAAAAAAAGCGTAAATTTTGCAAAAATAACAATATTTTTCACATTTTTTTTATACGAAATTCCCCCAAAAAAATATAAAAATCAACATTTTTTAACATTTTCGGCCAATTTGTTTTATCCTACATATGTTTGGTAAAAAAAAAATTGCAAAAAGCGTATTTTGATTGGTTTGCGCAAAAGTTATCGCGTTAACTAACAAAGGGAAAGATTTGTGTCATTTTTGTTTTTTTTTTTAACGAGTAATGGCGGCGATCTGCGATTTTTTTTTTTGCGGGACTGTGACATTGCGGCGGACAGATCGGACCCTTGACTGACATTTTTGACACTTTTGGGGTTACCAGTGACATTACTGCAGTAATCAGTGCTATACATATGCACTGTTACTGTAAAAATTACACTGGCAGGGAAGGGGTTAACTGTATTGGAGAGGGAGGGGTTAAGTGTGTCCTAGGGGCGTGTTTCTAACTGTGATGGGACATGGCTACTAGTGTAAAAACAGAGATCAACGGTCCTACATAGTAGAACCGTCTGATCTCCATTTTTACACAGGGGAGAATGACAGGCGGCTTGTTTACATTAGCCGCCTGCCTTTCTCCCTTCCCTCCCTACGATCGCGAGTGCCGGCGGACATCGGGTCCGCCGGTGACACGCACTGACTTGTTAGTGAACGAGCCAGGGCGGGCGCGCGCCTCAGCGGGCGTGCGCTCGTCAGCTATTGGCTCACAAGCCAGTGACAGGCTAGTGACGTACCAGTACGTCACTTTGCCTGGCCGGGGCTGACCGCCGCAGTATATGAACTTGCGGCGGTCGGCAAGTGGTTAAACTATTGATATTTTTCATACGATAATAAATAAATAGTGCAATAATAGTGAACTGTGATATAAAAGTTCATGCAGTGATGTAGGAATCAATATTTTTTGTTCAGATGCTCCCGTGAGTGATAGGTGGTAATCAATGCCTCTTACCAGATTTCACCAGGTCACACAGACCTCAAGTGCCTTTGATCCTATTAATATAGGGTGGATCAAACCATCAGGACTCCTCCATTCCTCATTATTTATTTGTATGATACCATGAAATCAGGAAATGGTATGAAATGAATTCCTCCTTCTCCTTAATCCTCCTTATACTTCATTTATTAGTAGATCTCAAGCCGATATGCAGGGAGACAATGTAAAGCCAAATATAGTGTAATACTGTTTATTTTTAAAAAATCAATAAAAAACTATAAAATTGGCTGCTTACATTTAATGGGGCCCACCTGGCACAGGGCGATGAGCATTGGTTGCTATGGCAAGGGTTTTGGAGCAATATGTGTGTAGTCTCCTCTGGTCACTACTAGTCTCTGTGATCCCCTTGTAGCGTGGGAGCGGTCTGGGGTGCGTTCCAATGCTTCAAACGGAGGTGACGCCGCTGGTACACAAGACTTCCGGATTTAGCAGTGGTCCCTGCTAAACCCCGAAGTCTTGTGTACCAGCGATGTCACAGGTCGGTGTGACCTGGTGAAATCTGGTAAGAGGCATTGATTACCACCTATCACTCACGGGAGCATCTGAACAAAAAAACGGAATTTTTGTAAAATCTTACCTGTAAAATTCCTTTCTCTGAGTCCTCCGACAGTCGCCGCCTCTTCATATTCGTCACATATGGGGTATTAGACTTTGCTCCGAAGGAGTAGCTAGGCAACAGAATATGTTAACATTAAAGCTTTTAACATATCCCACCCTCAAGGGGTGGTCCCCTCAGTCAATACCCTCCTACTTCCTGCAACCATATCTCAGTTTTAGTGGAATAGCAGTAGAGTATACAACCAAACCCCAAAAGAGGGGCGGGGGCGGCGACTGTCGGAGGACTCAGAGAAAGGAATTTTACAGGTAAGATTTTACAAAAATTCCGTTTTCTCTTACGTCCTCCGACAGTCGCCGCCTCTTCATATTCGTCACATATGGGGACGTCCCAAAGCAGTGCAAACATGAGGGGTGGGAAACGCATCCGCGCCGAAAAGGCAACGCAGTCTCCGCATCAAAGAAAGGAACCTTACCAAAGGAAGGAAACCAGCTGGGCAATAGGAAAAAACAAGTGCTCAACAGGAGCAACAACCCAGGAAAAGACAAATAACCATGGGATAAAAAACCCATCCCAACAGC
Source organism: Pelophylax lessonae (assembly GCF_965119305.1). Taxonomy (NCBI): domain Eukaryota; kingdom Metazoa; phylum Chordata; class Amphibia; order Anura; family Ranidae; genus Pelophylax; species Pelophylax lessonae. The sequence continues at coordinate 129,766,625 of NC_138779.1, forward strand.
CAGAGGTCCCCAACAAGGGACCCTAGGGAATTGCCGCACTAAGAACCTTGCGGCCAAAGGAAGCATCCGCCGATGCCTGAACATCTACTTTGTAGAATTTTGTAAAAGTGTGTACGGTCGACCAAGTCGCCGCCTTACACACCTGGGCTACAGAAGCCCCATGACGACACGCCCAAGACGTACTCAAAGATCTAGTAGAGTGCGCCTTCACAGGCACAGGGGGAACCTTCCCCTGCAAGGCATAGGCCTGTTCAATGGTCTGCCTGATCCATTTGGCGATGGTAGAGGCCGAAGCCGCCATGCCCTTCCGAGGACCCTCTGGAAGAACAAACAAGGAGTCCTTCTTTCGAAAAGACTCAGTCGATTTAAGGTAAACCCTTATCGCCCGAACAACATCCAGAGAATGCAATCTCACCTCCTTTGGATGTTTAGGCTTCGCGCACAGCGAAGGTAAGACAATATCCTCATTAAGATGGAATTCCGAAACTCGTTTCGGAAGAAAGGAAGGATTAGGTCGCAAGACCACCTTATCCAAATGAACAACCAGGTACGGAGACTTGCAGGACAAAGCTGCCAGCTCCGACACTCTGCGAGCCGAAGTGATCGCCACCAAAAAGGCGACCTTTTTGGACAACATAGACAACGAGATCTCCCTGATCTGTTCAAAAGGAGCACGTTGTAACACAGATAGAACGAGATTCAAGTCCCAAGGGGGCAAAGGATCCCTCCTAGGAGGAACCAGATGCCGCACACCCTGAACAAAAGTGCCAACCAAGGAGTTGGAAGCCACGGGACGTTGAAACAGAACGGCCAGTGCAGACACCTGACCCTTTATCGTAGCCAGCGCCAAACGCTGATCGACACCCGTTTGAAGGAAAGACAGCACACGGGAAACCGAGTACGTGCGGGGTGAAAACCCCCTGGACTCACACCAGGCAAAATAGGCCTTCCAAGTACGGTAATAAACCTTCCCCGAGGAAGACTTCCTCGCGTTGATCAAAGTATGAACGACCTCTGGAGAGAGACCCTTCTCCTTCAGGACCTCGGTCTCAACAGCCAGGCCGTCAAAGCCAGCGACTGTAAAGCAGGATGGTATATCGGTTCTTGAGACAGTAGATCGTCTCGAAGAGGCAGACGCCACGGGGCGTCGACCGCCAGATTCACGAGGTCTGCGTACCAGGACCGGCGAGGCCAGTCCGGTGCCACAAGAATCACCGTGCTGCGTTCCGAGTATAAACCTGCGAAGGAACCTGGACAGCAACTGAATCGGTGGAAACGCGTACATCAGCCTGTACTGATGCCACGGGGCCACTAACGCGTCCGACGCGTCTGCCCAAGGGTCGCGCGTCCTTGCCACGAACCTTTTCACCTTGTTGTTGAGACGAGACGCGAACAGGTCCACATCTGGAAGACCCCACTTTGCGCACAACATCTGGAAGACAGCCGGGTGGAGAGACCATTCCCCCTGATCCAGGGTCTGGCGACTCAGATAGTCCGCCTGCCAGTTCTCCACCCCCGGAATGTGAACCGCCGTTATCGCCTGGACATGAGTCTCGGCCCAAGACAGAATGTCGGCCACTTCTCGAGCCGCTCGGGCACTCCTGGTGCCCCCTTGGTGGTTGATGTAGGCCACCGCCGTGGCATTGTCCGTCTGCACCCGAACCGGGCAGCCCTGCAGCCGGTCCGTCCAGCGATGAAGACAGAGACTTATCGCACGCAATTCCAGAATGTTGATCGGAAGGGAAGACTCCCCCTCCGACCAAGTTCCCTGGGCGGACAGAACGCCCAGAACACCACCCCAGCCCGACAGGCTGGCATCCGTGGTGATCACCGTCCACGAGACAGGACGAAACGACTTGCCCCCGGACACCAACGGGGACTGGAGCCACCACAGAAGGTTTCTTCTGGTGCGATGACTCAACGAGATTTGAAGATCCAGAGATTGAGGTCGCCCGTCCCACCTGGACAGGATCTCCGCTTGGAGACCCCGCGTGTGAAACTGGGCGAAGGGAATCGCCTCGAAGGCCGAGACCATCAATCCCAGACATCTCATGCACGTCCGCAGAGACGAGTGCGGAACGTCCCTGATGGACCTGACTTCCTCCTGAAGAGTTCTGAGTTTGTCTTCCGGCAGGAAGACCTTCGCCTGCACCGAGTCCAGAATCATTCCCAGGTAGGGAAGATGTAAGAGACGCTCAGTGCGCATGCCCAGGCACACGGGAAGGAATGTGCGAATGCGCATGCGCCAATGCGCGAACGCGCGAATGCGCGAACGTGCGTACGCAACGTGCGCACGCAATTGGCGCCAAACGGCCTATTTATACCAAGCGGTGACAGGAGCACATTGCTGAGTGGTCTTTCAGCTTGTGTTCCTGTCTACCTGTGCCCTGACCTGCTTGTGGATTTCCCGTTATACTGACCCGGCTTGCCTTTGACTCTCCTTTGGATTCCTGCCTGCCTACCTGTGACCTCAGCCTGTGTTTGACCCTGCCTTGCCTTATGCCTTTGTACCTTGCTGCCAGACTGTGTACCGACTTCGGCCTGTATCCTGACTCCGCTTTTGCCTCACGTTCCTGTACCCGTGCTGTCCGGCTGTTGACAACTCCTTGGCTTGTGTTCCGACTTCGCTCCTGCCTTCTCATCCAGCATCACCGAGTTCCAGTTCCAGGTGTTCATCCGGTGATCCACAGCTATCAGTCTTCTGCCAAGACATCACCTGCTATACCGGCCCTCGTGCCACTCTGTGTCCTACACCGCCTGTCATCTCTATCAGGGGTGTTGGACAGGAGGTGCAAGAGAAGCCCCCTCTACAGCTTTGTCTCCACCAGGTACGTGATAGTACCTCTCAGCCAGATGTCGGAGACCGAGAGAGGGGCTTCACCTCTAGAGACATTATGCCAGCAACTTGCTTCGCTTACCCAAGCAGTCAAATCCTTGCAAGAGGGCTACTTCCAATTAGAGGGTCGCATCCAATCCATGGCTTCTATCCCGGCAACCCTGGCACCTGGGTCCTCCGTGCCCGAACGGGCTCTATCTACACCTGCAGTGGTTTTGCCACCACCAGAACCTCGGGTACCTGCTCCAGAACGATTTTCGGGTGACCGACACAAATTCCGGGCTTTCAGGAATTCTTGTGAGCTATACTTTGCCCTGCAGCCACGTACTTTCTCACTTGAATCCACCAAGGTGGGGTTCGTGATCTCTCTACTTCTCGGAGAGCCGCAATCCTGGGCCCACCGTCTGCTGGAACAAAATAGTATAGCCCTGAACACCATCTCATCATTCTTCGAAGCAATGGCGCAGCTTTATGACGACCCCCAGCGATCTGTTACAGCCGAAGCAACCCTACATACGTTACAACAAGGCCGCCGCCCTGCTGAGGACTATGTCGCCGAATTCCGCAGATGGGCTTCCGATACAGGCTGGAATGATGCAGCCTTACGGCATCAATTCCGTCTCGGCCTATCAGAGGGCCTTAAGGATGAACTTGCCAGAGTGGGTACGCCTGATTCTCTTGATGACCTTATTAGTCTTACTATCCAGCTTGACCGCAGGCTCAGGGAACGGAGAGTGGTAAGAGCTGGAAGTTCCAGACCTACCTGGATGTTGCCTCAAGTGCCGTCACCTCCGGCTTTTCGTCCACCTGTCTCTTTCCCCACAACCTCCAGTGTGGAGCCCATGCAACTCGGACTTTTACGCTCGCCACTAACCACTGAGGAGAGATTGCGAAGACGCCGGAACAACTTATGCCTCTATTGTGGGGAGGCCGGACATTACCTTCAGACCTGCCCGGTGCGGCCTAGTAAGTCTCAGTTTGCTTTCCCTTCTTACCTTGCAAACACTTATAGGAGGGATCTGTCCACTCACATTACCCTACCTCTCTCGCTACAGATTCTCGGAAAGACCATCCAAGTCCCAGTCATTATTGACTCCGGCGCTTGCAGCTGCTTCATGGACAGTGACTTTGCTCAGCGTCATCAAATCCCTCTGCAAGCAAAGACCCGCCAGCTATCTATCCATCTAGCTGACGGATCCCATCTCAAGTCTGGGCCTATAACCCAAGAAACCTGCCCATTACTGGCTATCTCTAATAAAGGCCACCGAGAATACTTATGTTTGGACATTATCCCATCTCCTCTGTTCCCTATCATTCTCGGTATTCCATGGCTACAAGCACACAATCCTCAGATAAACTGGAAGTCAGGAGAAGTGGCATTTCCATCCACCTACTGTCAACAAAACTGCTTCCAGCCCAGTCCTGGGAAACCTGCATCACTTTTGGGCCTGCAACCTGATCCCTCTGCATCCCAACTTGTGCCCGCAGCTTACCATGAGTTCTTGGAAGTCTTTGATAAACAGAAAGCAGACATCCTACCACCTCACCGGCCGTATGACTGCCCAATTGAACTTTTACCAGGTGCTGAGATACCGTTTGGGCGTATCTTCCCCCTCTCTGAACTGGAGCTCGAGGCATTACGCCTTTACATTGATGAAAACCTGAAAAAAGGCTTCATCCGGCCCTCTACGTCCCCCGCGGGGGCTGGTATTTTCTTTGTTGAAAAGAAGGATCATTCTCTACGCCCCTGTGTTGATTATCGGGAGTTGAACAAGGTTACTGTCAAAAACAGATATCCTCTGCCCTTGGTTCCTGAACTATTCCAACGTTTCAGGGCAGCCACGGTATTCACAAAACTTGACCTACGAGGAGCATACAATCTAGTACGGATCCGCGAGGGCGACGAGTGGAAGACCGCCTTTCGCACAAGATTCGGACACTTCGAGTATCTTGTCATGCCCTTTGGATTGTGCAATGCTCCAGCCACTTTTCAGCATTTTGTAAACAACATTTTCAGAGACTTTCTTGATCTATTTATGATTGTCTACCTTGATGACATTCTTATCTTTTCAGATTCCATCCAAGTACACCGTGAACATGTCAAGAAGGTTCTCGGCCGCCTAAAAGACCATGGATTATACGCGAAGGCCGAGAAATGCGAGTTCGAAAAGGAATCAATCCAATTCTTGGGACTCGTCATTTCCACTTCTGGGATCTCCATGGACCCCCAAAAGGTCAAATCGATCCTCGAATGGCCCACTCCCACAGACAGGAAGAGCACACAGAGGTTCATTGGATTCGCTAATTTCTACCGCAAGTTTATCAAGAACTTCTCCGCTATTATCCTTCCGGTCACCCAGCTAACAAGGCAAGGTACCCGTTTCCAATGGACACCGGCAGCACAAGCTGCGTTTGACCAGTTAAAGGTCCTATTTACTACTGCACCTATCTTACAACACCCAAATCCTGCATTACCCTATGTTCTTGAGGTGGATGCTTCAGAAAATGCCGTTGGTGCGATCCTGTCACAGCGTTCAGGTACGAAATCTCTTCTTCACCCTGTTGCCTTCTTTTCCAGGAAGCTCAGCCCAGCAGAAAGGAACTACGATGTTGGAGACCGGGAACTACTGGCCATCAAGGTAGCCTTGGAAGAATGGCGCTACCTGTTAGAAGGAGCATCCCACCCTATCCTGATCTTTACCGATCACAAAAATCTGGAGTACCTCCGAACAGCTAAAAGACTGAAACCACGTCAAGCCAGGTGGGCACTGTTCTTTTCTCGTTTTATCTTCCATATCACCTACAGGCCGGGCTCCAAGAATGGCAAACCTGATGCGCTATCCCGCATGTACCCAGAGGACGAAGAGTGTAGTCAAGTAGACACAATCCTGCCGGCCCAAAGTTTTCTACTGTTGCAAACAGATCTGTTAACACAGCTGAAGCAGGCGTCCACAAGGGATGTTTTACCATCAGGTATGTGCCTTCAGGAACAAGAGGGACTTTTTTTTTACAACCAAAAAGTGTTCGTACCCCCAAGTCTACGTGCCAAGGTCCTCGGCCTGTGCCATGATCACCCCTTGGCAGGGCACTTTGGAATATCTAAGACGGTTGACCTGGTACAACGGTCCTTTTGGTGGCCTGGTCTGACTGCCATAATTATGTTAGCACTTGTGGAATCTGCATTCGGAACAAGAATGACAAGGCCAAAGCCTGGGGTCTACTAAGGCCCTTGCCCATTCCCAAGAGGCCTTGGGAGATGATAAATATGGATTTTATAGTTGAGCTTCCTCCTTCTGAAGGATTCACGACCATCTTTGTGGTGGTCGACAGATTAACAAAGATGGCCCACTTTATCCCTATGTCAGGAACTCCCTCAGCAATGGAAACCGCCCAAACTTTTATCAAGGAAGTGGTTCGGCTCCACGGGGTACCTAGCAACATCACCTCAGACCGGGGGGTGCAATTTACTTCCAGATTCTGGAGAGACCTCTGCAGAACTTTGAAAATCGACACGTACTTTTCCTCTGCCTATCATCCACAAACGAACGGGCAAACGGAGCGTACAAACCAGACCCTGGAGCAGTATCTCCGGTGTTTTTCTTCATTCTCACAGGATGACTGGGCATCACTTTTACCCCTGGCAGAGTTTGCATATAATGACGCAGTGCATTCGGCCACGGGTCAAGCCCCGTTTTTTGCAAACTATGGGTACTTCCCAGCTTTTATACCTGATGTGATGCCTGATTCCTCGGTTCCTGCAGTCCAGGAAAGAGCCACATTTTTGCAAACCAACAACAAGCTATTGCAAGACGCCATTGTCAAAGCACAGCAAGACAACAAAAAAATTTTTGATAGGAAAAGAAGGGGAGATCTGAACCTCAGACCGGGAGACAAGGTTTGGTTATCCACCATTAATTTGAAACTGTCATGTCCATCTAAAAAATTGGGACCTAGATATATCGGTCCATTCTCTATTAAGAGACAGATCAATCCTGCTGCCTACGAACTTTCACTCCCGGAAACATACAAAATTCACTCTGTCTTCCATGTGTCCTTACTGAAGCCTACCAGACCCAATCCATTTCCTGACCGTGAGTCGGATCCACCCCCGCCTGAAATTATTGATGGCAACGAAGAATATGAGGTTGAAGCAATATTGGACTGTAGGAAAAGAGGAGGTACTGTCCAGTACCTGATTAAATGGAAGGGCTATGGCCCGGAAGAAAATTCATGGGAACCAGAAGCCAACCTCCATGCTACGGATCTAATACAAACCTTTTTTCAGTTTCATCCTGAGAAGATGTTGCAGATGGGCATCCGGAGGCCGCCCATTGGGGGGGGGCAATGTAAGAGACGCTCAGTGCGCATGCCCAGGCACACGGGAAGGAATGTGCGAATGCGCATGCGCCAATGCGCGAACGCGCGAACGTGCGCACGCAATTGGCGCCAAACGGCCTATTTATACCAAGCGGTGACAGGAGCACATTGCTGAGTGGTCTTTCAGCTTGTGTTCCTGTCTACCTGTGCCCTGACCTGCTTGTGGATTTCCCGTTATACTGACCCGGCTTGCCTTTGACTCTCCTTTGGATTCCTGCCTGCCTACCTGTGACCTCAGCCTGTGTTTGACCCTGCCTTGCCTTATGCCTTTGTACCTTGCTGCCAGACTGTGTACCGACTTCGGCCTGTATCCTGACTCCGCTTTTGCCTCACGTTCCTGTACCCGTGCTGTCCGGCTGTTGACAACTCCTTGGCTTGTGTTCCGACTTCGCTCCTGCCTTCTCATCCAGCATCACCGAGTTCCAGTTCCAGGTGTTCATCCGGTGATCCACAGCCATCAGTCTTCTGCCAAGACATCACCTGCTATACCGGCCCTCGTGCCACTCTGTGTCCTACACCGCCTGTCATCTCTATCAGGGGTGTTGGACAGGAGGTGCAAGAGAAGCCCCCTCTACAGCTTGGTCTCCACCAGGTACGTGATAGAAGACGAACCGACGGACTCAGTGTCGACTTTGGAAAATTTATCGTCCAACCAAACTCCTGCAGAGTTTGCATCGTGACAGACAGGTCCTTCTCCAGACCCTGGCTGGTCGCAGACCGAACCAGAATGTCGTCCAGATACCCCTGGACAGAAATGCCCTGGGCCCTCAATAATGCCAGAACCGGTGCAAGCACCTTGGTGAAGACCCGTGGAGCCGAGGCGAGACCAAAAGGCAACGCCACGAACTGGTAGTGATCCTCCGCAATGGCAAATCGAAGGAACCTCTGGTGACCCTCGAAAATGGGGATGTGAAGATACGCATCCTTCAAATCGATGGAGGCCATGAATTCCCCCGGAACCAGGGCAGCCACCACCGACCGCAGGGATTCCATGCGGAACTTGCGAACCCGCACAGAGCGGTTTAGAGCCTTCAAGTCCAGAATTGGACGAACCTTGCCCTCCTTTCTGGGCACGGTGAACAGATTGGAATAAAACCCCCGAAATCTGTCCCGATGAGGCACCGGAACCACCACTCCCTGAGCCCTCAGGTCCCGCACCGCCAGGTGCAGGTCCCGCAAACGCTCTGGAGACAGTTGAAGATTTGAGGGAAAAAATCTGCTCTCCGGCCGAGAGAGAAACTCGATCTTGTAACCAGATCGAACGATCTCCTGAACCCATCTGTCCCGCACACGGGCCAACCAGGGTTGAAGAAAACCGAGCAAGCGTCCCCCCACCCCAAAACTGGGTCAGGGCGCCCCTTCAGGCCGAACTGTTATGGGCTGCAGATCCGGATTGACCGGACTTCTGTTTCCCAGACCAGGGCTTCTTCTGAGAGCCTTGACCTTTGAACGGCTTGCCCTTGTAGTGCGGCCGAAAGGCACGAAAGGACCCCTGAGGGGGCCGAAAATTAGCATGCTTCTTCCCAGAAGTCCCCTTAGCCTTGGGGAAATGGGGCAAGAGAGTGCTCTTACCTGCGGTGATCCCCTTAATCAACACATCCAAGGACTCCCCAAAAAGGCGAGACCCATCATAAGGCAGATTGGCTAAGGTCTTACGTGAAGATTGGTCCACCGACCAACATTTTAACCAAACCAGGCGGCGAGACAACACCGCCACGCTGTGCACACGTGCAGCCAACGGAACCAGGTCCAGGTCCGCATCACACAGATACATGACACCTTGGTGTATTTGATCCACCATATCCAGGGTCGCCGGCGAGGCCGAATCGGCCACTAAGACGCGCCTAAGCATCTGCGTCCAACTTGCGATCGCCTGGGCCGCCATGAGAGAAGCAAACAGAGCCTTAAGCATAGAACCCGTAACAGAATAAGTATGACGGGCAAGAGACTCCAATCTCCTATCCGTGGCATCACGGAACACAGGGGAATCCTCTGCAGGAATCGCAGTGGCTTTGTTTAAAACCGCAATTGCGTGATCCACTGGGGGAGGCACACACCACCTTTCATCAGTGGAAGGCGAGAAAGGATAACGCAGCTTGAATCTACTTGGTACAGCAAAAGGTTTGCGCAGATTGCGCCATTGTTCCTTAACAGCGCGCTGAAAATCATCATTGCAGGGAAAAACCTGCGGCGTCCTGCGTTTTCTCTGCGTCCCATAAGCCGCCAAGGCGGCGGGGGGACACACTTCATCCTGCAAACGCAGCGTTTGCTTTATGGAAGCAATCAACTCATCCATGATTGCAAGCTCTTCAGGCGAGCCAGGGGGAGAATTATCAACCCCCTCAACTTCAGCCTCCACCTCGGACCCCACTAGATCTAGGGAGGAGCGGGACCCCGATAAGGAGGCCCCCGCCATAACAGCCCCATCACCTTCACCCTCAGAATCAGAGGAAAGAGCAACTCTGGGCCTTTTAGTAGAATGAGCAGCCACCAGCATCTGTACCTGAGCAGCAAGGCCAGCCACAATAGTGGCTAAATCCCCCCCTGGGGGGGAAACAGCGGTCCCCTGGCTTTCCACCAAGGCGGTAGGAAATTTGCCCTCCTGAGAATCCATTGCCCCTGTAATGCCGGACAATAAAGGGTTAACTGCCCCTTTAAGCAAGCGCGGCAAGCGCAGCCCACCGCACCACACTCAAGCACAATGAGACCCCCACAGGGAATATGCAAACTGAACACAGGCAATGGATAGCAAGAACAGAAGGATAAAACCTGAGGAGACCCTCGCCGCTGCTGCTGCCTCGAGCGGTGTTCCTGGAAAGAGGAAGTGATGCTGCCAGGGCGCTCTATGAAAGCCTATGGAGGCTACAAGAAAATGGCCGCCATGCATGTAAAACATGTGGCCGGAGCGAGTATAGGCAAAATGGCGCCGTTTGGCGCCGAAACCGCCGCTCCACAGTGCAGTAATGCACACGTGACATCCCTGTATAAGAATACATGTCAGATCGCCGCAGCGATCGCTGTATATGCCCAAACATGCCAAAAAAACATGCCCCACAGCACACAGCTTCTCACACTGACCAGACTGACACACACAGTGTCACACAGCTCCCCCCCCCCCCCCCCCTGCAGCCCACAGCATGCAGCCGAGAGATAGGGAGACAAGCAGTGTGAATAGAGGCAGGTTACACAGTCCCAGACTGACACCCCCCCAGACAGACAGGTCCCCACATAGATACACTTACCTCACAATGGCGTGGGGGACCCACACAGGCGAACAAGCCGCTGCACATGAGGCAGGGAGAGTCGCAATTTAAGACGCACAAAATGGGGGTTAAGAAACCGCACAGCGTCCAGTGAGGTAGCCACCTCACCAATCATCCCTGCACCGAACAGGGATGGGTCGTTCACTGTGCCAGGAGCGTTACCTGGCTGAACGCTCGATGGCAGGCTGGGAAGCCACTGACCCACGACCTGCGACCAGGGGGATCAGCCCGAGACCCAGTCCGCATGATCCTCTTCATCCGAAGAACTAACTAACGCTGACAAAAATAACAGCTAAGTAAAGGTAGAGAGAAAACTCAAACAAAATTTCAAAAAGAAGAAAGAGTCTGGGGCAGAAAGCCCCAGCACAGAAAAAGCCAGCCACTCCTGACAAGCTAGACATTAAAACTGAGATATGGTTGCAGGAAGTAGGAGGGTATTGACTGAGGGGACCACCCCTTGAGGGTGGGATATGTTAAAAGCTTTAATGTTAACATATTCTGTTGCCTAGCTACTCCTTCGGAGCAAAGTCTAATACCCCATATGTGACGAATATGAAGAGGCGGCGACTGTCGGAGGACGTAAGAGAAATATGGATTCCTACATCATATTTAAATTAATTTATTCAAAAGATAGCATTTATTAATTTATGTATCAGCATAATTCCATTAAATCATATTGAATTATGGCACTTTTCCACTGCAAGTACCGGCTCGGCTCCACTCGGCCCTGCTTGGCCCGGTTTGCTTTTCCACTGCTGGTACCGCATGGTACGGTGTTGGAACGGTTCGGTACGGTACGGTATGGTTTGCTTTTCCACTAAAGTAGTACTAAAGTTAAGTGGGTGGGATAACAAGGGGGTGGGTGGGATTCTCTGACCAATCAGTGGCTAGTAGTGACTGCATGCAAAGGATTGTGGGATATGGTACCAGTTTGGTACCTGTCAGAACCACAATCGAGTAGGTACTGTTTTTTCAGAGCCGTACCGTTCTGTTCCATGCAGTGGAAAAGCACCGCCGTACCGTACCGAACTGTTCCGACCCTATACCATGCGGTACCAGCAGTGGAAAAGCACAAAAGCGTGCCGAACCGTTCGGTTCCATGCAGTGGAAAAGCGCCATTAGCACCTTAACTTTTGCAGCACTTTAATTTTGCACTACTGTAGCACTTTATTGATGAATGTATGAAATAATACAGCCACTGTACTGTCTTTAATATACAATTATTGTATAATAAACATTTAGTATTCTTTTGCACATTGAGCAAGCACTTTTTATTTATTTTGAGGAACCATTCACAGTATACTGCACAAAAACACATATAAACGTTCAAATGTTTTTACATTATACTCATACCAGCGCCTTTTTTCCCTTTTACCTTTTTATGTTATTTGTATCCTATACAACAAAAGGGGCAGCAGGTACAATATAGATTGCAAACAAAAACCAGGCGCCTTCATTGTTTAAATAGGCCAAGAACATTGGGAAAGGCGGGATGTCAATACTAGAACTGGAGCAGTCAGAGTCTGAAGCACTTGTTCATAGCAACCAATTAGCTTCTAGCTTTCATTTTCAAAGCTTAAATCGATGGGTTTAGTTCCACTTTAAAGTGGAACTGAAGGCAAAATAAAAACAAAATTATGAGCAGGTAGGTTGTTAATTGCAGAAGAGACACGCAATGTATATTCTGCAATTAAATACAACTGCCTGCTTTCTCACAGTCCTCCATGATGTGTAAACTGAGTTGCGCATGCACAATTCAGTTTACATTGTTGGCACGGTCCCTGTGTGCCAGGATGACTGACTCCTGCGTATGCCAATGAAAATGGCTGAAGAGTGGCACGTGGAAGGAGGAGGGGAGAAGATGCTGGCCCTGGCGAGGGACCTCTCATGGACTTTGGATCCTTGGAGATGAGGTAGGTAAAGTTCCTAGCATTCCTAGAAGGCTGGCACAGATTTTGCAAAAGTGTCTGTCATATTTTCTAACATTGGTGCAGTGTGAGCCAAATTCATGAACATGTCCAGAACTTGTACTTGAATTTGGTAAATCCTACGCCACTTTTAAAACACATGTGAGATACTTTCACAAAATCTGTCTCAGTACACCAAAAGAAAGTCGATTTTAATTAGCTCCACTTTTGTAAGATATGAACTGTTCGTATCCTATTTTGAACTTGGCGCAGGTGTTGCGCCACTACGTAGATGAGGAGCAAATTAGAACTACCTGAATTTGGCACATGAGTCGCTGTCAGAGCCAAAACAGATGTTTTTTGAATTAGGAGCAAAACATTAACAAGAGAAATTAACGCCAGAAAAGTGGCACAGCAGCTTTATTGAATCCTCCTCTGTGATTTTAGTTCCACTTTAAAGCAGAACTAAACCATCCTATCATTTTCAGCCAAGGAAGCTGCCATCTTGGCCTCTGTTTGATCTTTAACTGACATAATGCTGCACATGTCATTAGTTATGACACCAGCTATGGTTTGACAGTTTGGTTGAGAGCACAGCCAATTAGATTCCCAGCACGTGCAAGAACTGTTTTTTAAAACTTGTAAATTGATAGGTTTGGTTCCACTTTAAGGGCTTCCGTTTCGACATTTGAATGGGCTGCCAAAAGCACAAAAAAGCGTGAAAAATTTGTGGCAAACACTACTTTTTCAGATTGTGCCATACCAAACTGCATGGCACTGCGGTATCATGTGGTTCTGTGGCCACAAAGGCACTGAATTTGCAAGATGCATTCGGGGTGCCATTAACAATTAACGTAGAAGTCCACCCTAACACTAAAATCTCGAAATCTACTGGCATCCACAATTTAAGACTAACCTATCTATTATTAATATTATTATTATACAGGATTAATAAAGCGGCAACAGTTTGCGCAGCGCTTTACAACATGAGGGCAGACAGTACAGTTACAATACAATTCAATACAGGAAGAATCAGAGGGTCCTGCTCGTTAGAGCTACAATGATAAGTGAAACAAAAGACAATACCTGTGGGGGATGAGCGGATGGAGAAAAAGAAAATACAGGTGTTGGGTGTGGGTAGGATAGGCTTCTCTGAAAAGAAGGGTTTTCAGGGATTGTCTAAAAGCTAATTGAGTATGACATAATCAGACAGATTGGGGTAAGGAGTTCCAAAGGGATTGGAAAGGCTCTGGAAAAATCCTGGAGGCGAGTATGGGACGAGAGAGCTAGAGAGCAGGAGGTCTTGAGATAAAAGAAGAAAAAGAATAGTTTGGTATTTTGAGACTAGGCTAGTGATGTAGCAGGGGGCTAAGTTGTGGATGGCTTTGTCAGTCGTGGTTAGTATTTTGAATTTAACCACTTGCCGACCGCCGTCAGTATATTTACTGGGCAAAGCAACGTAGGGGTACGTCACTTGCCCACAAACCTCTAGGGGGCAAGCGCCGCCAGAGGCGCGCTCCCGCCCCCGCTCGCTCACTAACATCCCCGCATCAGAGCCGCCGGTCACTCGCGATCTCCCGCTGGAGAGGGAGAAAGGCAGGCGGCTGATGTAAACAAAGCCGTCTGTCATTCTCCCTGGTGTAACTGCAGAGACTATTCGATCCTGCTATGTAGGATCGTATGTCTCTGTGGTTACATCACATGCCCCCCCCCCACAGTTAGAATCACGCCCCTAGGGAGACATTTAACCCACTGTTTACCAATAAAGTTAACCCCTTCCCTGCCAGTGTAATTTTTACAGTAACAGTGCATATGTATAGCACTGATTACTGTAGTAATGTCACTGGTACCCCCAAAAGTGTCAAAACTGTCAGTCAAGGGTCCGATCTGTCCGCCGCAATCCCGCAAAAAAAAAAAAATCGCCATTACTAGTTTAAAAAAAAAAACAATAAACATTACATAAATCTTTCCCATAGTTAGTAAACGCAATAACTTTTGTGCAAACCAATCAAAATACGCTTATTGTGATTTTTTTCATCAAAAATATGTAGCAGAAAACAAATTAGCCTAAAAAGGTAAAAACTTTGGATTTTTACATTTTTTTGGGGGAATTTCATATAAAAAAAAGTGAAAAATATTGTTATTTTTTCAAAATTGTCGCTCTTTTTTTGTTTATAGTGCAAAAAGTAAAAATCGCACAGGTGATCAAATACCACCAAAAGAAAGCTCTGTTTGTGGGGAAAAAAGGACGTCAATTTCATTTGGGTACACCGTCGCACAACCGTGCAATTGTCTGTTAAAGTCACGCAATGCCGAATCGCAAAATAGGCCCTGGTGTTTGAGCAGCCAAATCCTCCGGGGCTTAAGTGGTTAATTCGTTGGGTGAGTGGAAGCCATTGGAGGGACTGACAGAGCAGAGTAGCAGACACTGAGTGATTAGTAAGGTGGATGAGTCTGCCAACAGCATTCATGGTGGATTGAAGTCAAATAGCCTCTGTAGAGGTAAACCAATGAGAAGGGAAATGCACTTGTCAAGGCGAGAGATGACCAGGTAGTGATTTAAGAGCTTTGTTGTGACATTGGTTAGAAAAGGGTGTATTTTGGAGATGTTGCGGAGGTTGAGGCAGCAATATTTGGACAGTGATTGGATGTGGGGCTTAAAGGAGAGTTCAGAGTCCAGGACTACACCTAGGACCTTGGCATGCGGAGATGGGCTGCTAGTTGTGCCATCAATTTTGACAGAGAGATCAGAGGAAGGGGCATGTGGTGGAGGAAAAAATTATAAGTTTGGTTTTTGACAGATTGAGTTTGAGGAAGTGGTGTGACATCCAGACTGATATATCTGCTAGTAAACTGGGGATATGTGAGGAGACTAAAGCCCCGTACACACGTACCGATCGTACGACCGATCTGCCGATTGTAGGCTTGTTAGTATGATGCCTCCGACAGCCGACAGCGCACATTCGGCCGAAAAGAATCTGTCATGCAAGCATTAAAATTTTTGTATGCCGACACCAGAGCAGCCGATTGTTCGCCAGTCAGTACAGATTTCGGCCGACAGACCGCAGATTTGCAAGACTGGGCATGCTCAGAAAAGGAAAAACACAGGGAAAGTTAACCATTACATGACATCACTTCTGCAGTCGGCGGACAAAATTCTTGTGCAGTCTTTTGCACTTTTCAACAGACACCGACAGCCCTGGACAAAAGACGGCCGATCGTTCGCCGACGATCGGTACGTGTGTACGGGGCTTAAGGGAGTGAGCTGAGAGGTAGAAAAATAGATTTGAGTGTTGCCAGCCTAGAGTTCAGCTGACCCAGAGAGAAGGTGTAGATTGAAAATAGGAGAGGCTCATGAACAGAACCTTAGGGGACCCCAAAAGAGAAAGGAAGAGGAGAGGAGGAAGTAGAATTATAAGTAACACTAAAGGTGCGGTTTGATAAGCAGGAAGAGAACCAGCGAAGAGTACAGTCAAAGACGTGGAGTTTTGTGAGGAGGAAGGGGTAGTCAACCACATCAAAGGCAGCAGAAAGGTCCAGGAGTAGGAGTACAGAATTGTGTCCATTGGTTTTTGCCATTAGTAGATCATTTGTTACTTTTAGGAGAGCAGTTTCTGTGGAGTGTTGAGGACAAAATCTAGAGTGAAGGGGATCAAGAAGGCTATTCTTGGCAAGGTGGTCACTCAGTCGGTTGTAGACCAGACGTCCAAGGAGTTTGGATACAAATTTAGCCCTCTAAAGAAGAAATCGCTATACATACCTTTTTTGAAGCTGTTCCAGTCTGGTCCCACACTGAGCTATCAGCGGCGGCTTTACTGTGGAGACAGCGGACAATGGAAACCCCATATTAACTCTATGGGTGATGTCACTTCCCATTAATTTCATAGCCGTTGTTAGCTGTGTCCTCTGCAGAGCTTCTGCTGCTAGGGACCGGACCGGAGCGACTTCAAAAAAGATATGTATAGCGATTTCTTATTTACAGGGCTAGATAGGTTAGTCCTAGATCATGGAAGCCTGTAGATTTAGTCGTAGATGATGGGAGCCTGTAGATTTAGTCGTAGATCATGGGAGCCTGTAGATTTAGAGATTTTAGTATTTGAGTGGACTTCTACTTTATTTTTCAATAGCAGCATTTTTACACTCCCATTTTAACACTTCCAACACCACGTTCCAGTGTGAACCCATCCTAACCGAACAAGCTGAATCTATAAGCTGAGTGGCTAACAATTCTGTCTGCTCCAGTTTTATTAGCGCCTACCCACTATTTACTACAAGCATAAAGTTTTGTGCGTGTTGATCTCGCAAGCTAGATAATGATATAATAATAACAATTAGATAACAATATAATAGTAATATAATAAAAAAAATTTCAAAAAGAAATATAAAATAGGTAAGACCCAAATGTGGATGTAGATTATGAATGCAGAGCCTTCAAGCTGGAAGGAAATCAGTCATTAATGTTGCCATTTACTGTAAATACTTATTTCATTCTGCACAGATAAATGAATAAAGGAAGTACAATATAGAGATTCCTATGTAAACCTTGTGTTAGGATGTATTATTGGCAGCTGTCACTGGCTTCCATGTGCATCTTCTGTATTTGTTGTGTAGAATGTCCAGGGTTACTATGGTTATAATCTGATCCCCTTCCTGACTCATTAACAAGTATCAGTAGGCCATCTTCCAGTGTTTGTTCTTTACAGAAAGACTCCAATTAATAGAGGAAATGTGAATACGCACAGATACAAATCACACTTACAGTAACCGCACTATGTCCTTTATAGGATTTGCAGTATTGAAGCCCAGGCTTTGCTCACCCTGTCCCTTCTGCGCACATGGGTGTCCTGGCCTTCTTCATTTTTGTAATGAAAGTAGCTGGCTCAGTAAGAAACCATGGGGATTTCCTTACTACCCAGAGATCGAATTCCACCTACCTTAGGTCAAATCTTTTTTTCTGATTTCCTTACTACCCAGAGGAGATTGGTGTGACTAAAGCGTGAGGGCATCAAGAAAACAGCTAGGAAAGCTTAGATTTCAAAATAGACCTTGACAAAGCGCATGCGCGTGAAACATGTAGTCATGGCAATGAAAAGCTTGCGTTCCGCGCCGGTCTGTGCTCCGCCCTGCATGTGGCTCACTGATGCTTGTGTGACGTGGTTCCCGGAAGTGACGCGAGGTCCGGCGATTGTGTGCAACGGCTGACACACATGCCGGGCTGTTCTCCATCTCCGCTTTTCCTTCCCATCAGGATCCACTCCCTGTCCCCAAGAGGATTTGGCCAAGTGGTTTTCAATCTGACTGAGCGGGACCCCCACAACGCCTTCATGTGACGCCCAGGACCTGAAGACCGGTTGTTGGTTGATGCATTTTTATCTGGTAACTTTAACCACTTGCCGACCGCTCACATTGAGCGTACTGCGGCAAAGTGGCTCGTTATCGTCTAGCGACGTAGGTCTACGTTGCTGGACTCCTCCCCTAGTGGGCGTCGCGCGCCGCCGGAGGCTCGCTCCCGCTGTATTCAGACACATCGGGAGTCGGGCCAGGGGAGGAGAGGCAGTTATCACCGCCGCTCTTCCCCGATCGTCAGCAGCTTGCTATTGGGGCACCCGAGCTGACCTGCAGCTCCGTGTAGCCATTCAAACACGGAGCCGCTGCCCCTCTCTCTCCTGATTGGCTAACTGAGTTTGATTGACAGCAGCGGGAGCCAATGGCATGTGCAGAGCAGGGTGAGACAGTGTATTATTGGATTTTACACTGTATAGGTGCTTATTTTTTTATGTTTTACATAGCTATACCTGCAAAGAGGGCCAACCTTGAGTGATCTAGCAGGACTTAATTTTCTGACTAAAGTTCCATTATAAAGCAGAAATAAACCCTCCTATTGTTTTCAGCCAAGGAAGCTGCCATCTTGGCCTCTGTTTGATCTCCACCTGCCATTATGCTGCACATGTGATCATTTATGACACCAGCCATTGGATGGTTTGCTAGTTTGGTTAAGAGCGCACCATGTGGTTTTGCAATCCTGAAAATGTGCTGCATTTTCCAATGCGTGAAGGTGCCATTAGGAATTAATGGTACCCCTGCACATCTGCTAAAATGCAGCATGTTTTGCTTGCGGGTCGGGGAATGCATGTGATTAGCACCCATTCACCAACCCGAATATGTGTGAATCTAGTCTAAGGTCCTATTCAAACAGTGTGCGTTCAGGCACATGCACCTGTACAGCAGTCAAATTGGGACCAGCAGCTGTGTCAGTGCAGCTGCTGCATCCCAACAAATATGAATGGGACTGCCTGCACAGAACACATGTGCATCTCATTTAGATGAAGACTGCCCTTTGCACAGGTGAACAAATGGGTACAATGCATAAAAAATCTTCTTAATTGTAAACCCATAGGGACAAAAGGATTCAATACACAAAAGAGATGACGCGTTTCTGCCCTTATGGGCCTTAGTCATTATGACCTTTCTCTACTTGGATCTATGATTCGACAGTGTGTCTGGCTGTGGTCGTGGCACAAGTGAAGTCACCCCTGCAATTTATTTAGAGTTAAAGTGGTGATACACAGAGATTAAAAAAATCCTCCTAAATAAGTTGTACCTGTCTAACTGCAACCTTCTCTTTTCTACCTCTGTTCAAAGTGCTGGATTTTATGAAGTTTGTAGAGCTGTCAAAAAAAGGGGATGGGGAGCTGAAGTTACACTCTGCAGTGCTCAGTGAGGAGAGCTCTAAGAGCTGATTGGAGGGAAGGGAGACACCCCCCTTCACACAACACACAGGAACAGAACCGAGGCTATCAATCTGCTGGAAATCCCTCTCCTGCCACCATATTTCTCTTGCTGTCAGGAAAATGTGTCAATTTTCATGCAGATAGCAGAGGAACGAGGCAGTAGACAGAAATTACACTTAGTGCTCTGGCCTGAGACAAGTACACATTACAGAGGGGTATGCTTTGTTCATATTTCATGTCTGAAGTTTACAACCACTTTTATGGGTTGTAGCACCAGGTTTCTATATGATGGACGTTCTACGGATAGGTACCCCCATGTGAATGAGGCCTAAAGCATATCTAAACCATTATTTTAATCTGGTAATCCTACCATTAACACATTTCCTGTCATACGGGGACAACCACACTGAGCAGTGTTGTCACCTTAGGACAAGGAGCGTGTTAGGACTACATAACACCTTCCTCTCTTCTCCATAACAGGGGCTGGGCTTTGTAGTCCACAAAGATAGCAGGAAACATTACTAACTGATAACAGTCCTATGGCAGAGAGCACAGGAAGTTATCGCTGAT